>NC_061115.1:38980186-39066817 GCF_002878395.1 Capsicum annuum
AGGCATTTCATCAAACACCTAGGATGCATGACTTAGGGCATAGGCATGACCATCAAATTAATACAACAAAACTCCATATTTCAACTCAATTTCACATATTTCAGACCACATACTAGCATAGGTTCATGAACAACAAATAATGATTCCAACTTGGGAATCATACAACCATAATCATATGAACATAATCAATCCATAAAAAAATATTCACCATACAAGATTTAAAACTTGATTCTTGGGCTTCATGGATGAAAGGAATCTATCAATGAACAATGTGCATACCTTAGTTCTTGATTCTACAAAGATTGACGGAGAGATTTTTGAATTTAAGTGTTGGATTTGATTCCCCAATTGAAAACCCTTTCTTGCTCTTGAGAGAAACTTGAGAGAAACACTATGTTTTGGATGAAAAATGGCTAAATCACGTGTTATTAGGTTTAAATAGGGGTGGAAAATTGACCCTTTCAACCCTTGGATGCGTATTTTAATTTTTGTAAAAATTTCACGATTTTCATCCTTGGCGCGACATGCTACTATCTCGCCAAGTCACTGGAACTGGACAATTGGGAATCTGCATAGTGGCGTGATGCAGGGCTATATTATTGCCACTTTATTTGCGGCCTGGAAGTTTGGCACGATGTAGAGACATCGCGCTAAGACATTGGAAAAAGGACAATTTTGAATTTGTGCCCTGGCGTAACACACCATAATCATGAAGGCTCACTGGATTTTGAAGATTGTCATTTTATCCTGCTTCGGGACGCATTGATTGCTCAGGTGGCACACTGCCTTACTAAAAAGGCTCTTACTCTTCGCCCGAGTATCGGATTTGGGGGAATTTGGTATCGATGTAAAACTTATTAAATTTCCCACATTATAAAAAGTGAAAAATCTTTAAAATACCACATGTATAAAAGTATATTCATCTTTAAAACAAGTCTTTTATATTTCTGGGATGATTTTAAGCTAGGTAGAAGTATGGGGTATTACACCTGCGAACTGTAAGGTCTAGTCACGAGTTGTGGGGTATGACTCATAACCAAAATAGTGAAGCCTACCCTTAGTCACTAAGACAACAAGTCTAGGAAATAACTCGTACTCAGTCGCGACGTGCCCCGTGATGACTGGCAACCAATTTCCTATACTTTTAATTGAGGGTACTTTGGTAATTTCCCTCTTACCTCAGTCATAACCCATGACCATAAAACATCCGAAAGGGGTTACTTTCATCACTTAGACAATTCATAAACTACTCTTAAACTCTCTCAAATTCTCCAAGCAAGAAAAACTAGGGTTTTCAAGGCATTGAGTATCTAAGGGTCAATTTGAGTGGTTTCTTCTCCAAATTCATGATATTTTTAGGCATGTATATTTTCCCTACAAACTTTTGTTTTATCCATGGCATGTAATTTTAATATTCAAGTGGTTTTAAATATAGGTTTTGGAACTTGGAATGAGTTTTGATGATTGTTGTTTGAATAGTGTTCCCATGATTTTATATGCATTACTTATGCTTTATTAATGGTTTTTAAATTGATTGGATGCATGGTATGGTAATATGGGATGGGGATTGAGGCACTCCCCTAAATTTATGATTTTGGTATTGGTTTTGAAAATTAGGTTACCCTAAAGCCACTTGCATAATTGGCTTACAAATATGGATAATTATATGATTTGGCATAATCACCTAAATTATTGCATTGCATAAATGGTTAAATGGATAAAAATGGTTTCGGAAGGCTTGGTTGGTCATGTGTTGAATTAATTATAAACTATGGGGGTTGAGGCATTCTCCTAAATTTGACTTGATAAATCGCAGGGATCGGTGCATTCCCCTAAGGTAATGAATAATTTGAATGGCATAATGATATTTTTTTTTGCAAGAGCAATTGGTATGATGATACCGATGGTGTATTTCATAATGGATAATTCGTAGTGAATGAATGGGAATGTGTAAACTATTTTAATTAGGCTTAATGGGGGATTGTGTAGCTTACCGTTAAGGTGTAAGTCCTAGGAAGGACGAACATTGGAAACCATATTTGCCAGCATAGGGGTCTTGATGACCATGTCCATAGTTTATACATATATATATATATATATTTATATATATATAATATATATATATATAAATATATATATATATATATATATGTATATGTATATGTATATGATTGTGTGCATATGTTTTTGAATAGTTTTGGATCGATTGATCATGACATCATTTTATCCCTTTCCTGAATTACATGCTAGTGTTTACCCTACTAACTATCTCAGATGTTGTATCCCCATGCGATGCAGGGTTCAAAGACACTTTTTTTCCTTGTACAGTTGTAGGTGATTTTTAGATTATGTGTGAGTCAGCTTTGAAGTGGTAAGCTTCCATTCTTCCAAATACCCTCATTTCATGGTCTTGTCTTTACTTATGTCTTAGGTTATTTTTGTGGATTTTTGTCTTTGGTTGGGGGCATGTACCAATTTAGGTTGATGTTGGTTTCTTAGAGGCTTTTGTGGACAAAATTTTTGTTGATTGTGTTGTGGATTCTTAGATCCCTCTTGTTATTAATTTATCTATCTTGTTATTTGTTTGGAACTTAACTCTATGTTGTTATATATTTTGAACTCATCCACTACTAGTTGTATGGTGTTCTAGTTGGCTAGGCTATTGGTGGTGGTCTTCGATCCTTGGCGAATATGAGATACCCATCACAACTAGACCTTGGTTTGAGCTATAATAGAAGATTTGGTGTATTTTAGACCGATATTGACTTGCGTTATCATTCCTCGAGTGTTACCCCAAGAAATGATATTTTACATTATGAGTGTAATGATTCAGTTGCTTAATCTGAAGGGTTATTTGCTGGTTTGCCGACTAATTTTGCAAACATGCACATTATGAATTTTTGTAAGATTTTCACTTCATATAATCTACCGAGGGTGAGTAAAGAAACTTTGAGAGTTAGCTTATTCCCATTCTCTATTACAGACAAAGCAACATTATGGTTAGGGGAAATACCTCATGGGTCCATCACCACTTTGAAGAAGTTACAGACATAATTCTTAGATAGATTTATCTTGACTTCCCAAATACTGCAAGTGAAGACTGAGATTTATAATTTTAGGTAATTGCATTCACAGACACTGTAAGAAACTTGGTTGAGATTAAAGAAGAATTTAATGAATGTTCCCACTCAAAGAATTTCAAGAAGGAATCTTCTCGAGATATTCTATAGAGCCTTGAATGCAAAAACCAAAGTTGTTGTTGATACTATTACTTGTGGGGCCTTCATGAGTCTTTGTTAGGAGCAGGCTATAGAAATCTTAGATCGGATCACCAAAACTAACAAAGGGTGGCATACTCGGTAGGAAAATAGAAGAGAAGACACTTATTCTATTAGTACTTCTAGTGAGCCGAGAGTCCTAGATAATACAATGGCCGAAAAGCTAGCACAACTAATGATAGAGATTGGGTTACTTACCAAGAAGTTTGAAACTATAGGAGCAAAGAAAGTGAATATAGTTGGCACACGAGGTAAACATGTTATACATGATGAGTCTGACTCTGAGGAGGAAGTAAAGTACTTGGAAAAAGAGATGGTGGGTTTCTAAGACAAGGGCCGAGGGTCCAATCAAGACACTTTGAACTCAAGGTAAGGAAATCAAGGTTTGAACTATTATGGGGATAGGTATAGGGATAGGACTAGTGAAAGGGATAGAAACTTGAGGAGAAAGGATAATTATAAGGAGAAGAGTGGTGTGTACATTCCACCGAGGAATCATAATGTTAACTCTAATATGGAAGCATTGCTTGCAAAGATAGTTAAGGGTTTAGAGTGCCAAGAGATTTGTGTTAAGGAGATTAAGGAAGATACTTTGGGACTAATCTAGAAGTAGAATCGCATGGTACTATGATTAAGGTGATTGAGTAGTTGTTTGGTTAGATGTCGACTGCCTTGAATTAGCATCAATCGTGCACTCTTTCAAGCAATACCATTTAGAATCCTAAAAATGGCAATCACTACCTAGTCATCACCACTCGGAGTGATAAGGCTACTATTAATTTACCTATGCTTATAGATGATGATAATGATGCACCTAAAGCTAAACCTAAGATATTGGTGACTAATGGTGAGACATCACAAAAACCGATAGGTGTAGAGAAATATACTAAGAATGATAAGAGAAATGGTAAGGAGGTCGAACCCATCTTGAAGCCTTTTCCATGACCTCTCACACCTTTTCCTGAAAGGATAAAGAATAAGAAAGAAGAAAGTAAATATCAGATGTTCATGTTGATGTTGAAGGAATTTACTATGAATATCCCTCTTGTGGAAGCTTTCGAACAGATGCCCGGTTATGCAAAGTTCATTAATGATTTAGTGACTAAGATGTAAATGGTGAGTTTTGAGCCCATTGATAATATGTACCACTGCAGTGCTATTACTTTCTAATATTTGGTTGAGAAAAAAGATGATCCTAGAGCTTTCAATATTCCTTACACTATTAGGTCCCTGAATTTTGCACGAGCAATAAATGACTTAGGAGCTAGTATTAATCTAATGATGCTAAATATGTATAAGAAGTTGGGGTTGGGGTCACCTAAGACGACATCTATGTGACTATTGATTGTTGATTTGTCATGACCCGAACCAGGGCCCTGGTCGTGATGAGCATTCCCAAACCTGAAGGCCCGGAACGCCGTCTGTCTATCTGGTAATCATGCACATAATTTATATGATCAAAGTAATACGGATTAGAAACAATAATACGGAAACATGGTCAACAATATAAAACAGTTAAAGGCCTGAAAACATTTCCAACAATATTTAATAAACATCTGCAATAGTCTGCGAAATCTCTACTGACATACTATCTGAATAACTGGGACAAGGATCCCAACAGACCAAAAACCATACTGAAATAAATACCTAAATGACTAGGCCTTCCATATCAAAGAAGGCTCACCAACTGAACTTTGATACAACCCTGTCTGTAGACTCAACTGAGGATTTAGACCCCTAGACTGTGCCTCAGTACCTGGGAGGAAGGGGGGTCAGCACAATTATACTAGCACGCGATGCAATCCAAAAATGAGTAATTGAACATATATATATATAATATGTGAGAGAAAATTTTCATCAAACATTATGCATAAAATAGTTTCTAAAAACACATGGGCATATTCTAAAAACATATAACCTTTCTTAAATCTCAAACTCTGATCTGTGTATTACTTTTGAGTTAGGTGGTATCCCCTACAAGTCTGATATTCCACGGGCGATATGGAATCCACCATTGAGTCGGTAGGGAAGCCTCCAAGCCGAGTATGCCGCAAGAGTTAGAGTTCCTAAATCTGATATGCCACACGACACTTAAGTCAGCGTATAATAATATACCCGGGTCGGCAAACTACGGTTTTAGGCAATGAGTTGCTTGAATTTAAGCCCTCTTCAGGGAACCACCAAACATCTCTGTATTCCCACCACATTCTAAAACATTATTTTTCTATGGCCATGAGAATTTAGGAAAACCCTGCGTACCTCTATTTCGGAAAATAATGGGTGCTTCTTGAAGCCTGTGGATTGGGGATTCCAAATCACTAATCAATTTTGAAAACCCACGGTTGAATCTTGATTTATTTGGGTTTTTAGTTTGAAACCCTGGGAGTGTTCTTGAGAATTTTAGATGAATGTGGATGTATTTTGGAGAATTGGGGACTGAAATTCGTGTTTATGGCTGAATAAGGGTGGGAAAAGAACCATTTTGCCCTAAAAATGGAGTGTTAAGTCACTTGAAACCATTACATATGCGCCGCATCTGCTATCGCCTATATTTACGTAGGCGCCGCCTATGTTATCTCCTACATTTACATAGGCACCGCCTATGCTATCGCATATGCTTTCCAGTGGCCATGTGTGATTGGTTAGGCAACGCATTCTACTTTGAAAGGCCATAACTTCTTACTCGGGTGCCGGATTTTAGCAAAATTGGTATCGTTGGAAAGCTAACTAGAAAACCTATTATTTTACACATAGTAGGCTCTTTAATTCGACATATACAAAGATTAATAGTCGATAGAAGTTGACATAAATTATAATGTCCACTTAAACTTAATCGACCGAAGTAGTTTTCAACTCATCCTTAAGTCAAAGGACCTCTATGGTCTAAATTCAAGCTTGAATGGATTCACATACTACATAAATAATTATGGCTTCGGGATTATCAATGCATCGGAATCATGGTCTATATTGTATCCTGAAATAAGGGGCGTTACATTTTTCCCCCTTAGGATCATTCATCCCTGAATGATGATGCGGGATACAGAAAGACATAATTTCAAGCATAATAAGGACTAGGAAAGATAAGATAGGAATAGCACCTTCTGTCTCATCATCCATCAAAGCAAATAAATTGGGATGTCTAATTCTCATGTCATCTTCTAACTCCCAAGTTGCTTCTTCAACTTTCTGATACCTCCACAATACCTTTACTGAGGTTGTCTCTTCACTCCTCAACTTTCGAACTTGGTGATCTAAAATTTCAACGAGCTCTTCTTTGTAATACAAAGAATCTGTCACTTTAATATCCTCTACTGGCAATACCAAGGAATGATCTCCAATACATTTTTTCAACATGGAATACTAGATGAACGGAACCCAAACTTGCAGGCAATTCTAGCTCATAAGCAACTGCACCAATCTTTCTTAGAATCTGATATGGCCCTATATAGCAAGGTCTCAATTTACCCCTTTTTCCAAACTGCATAACTCTTTTCATAAGAGAAACCTTCAGAAACACCCAATCACCAACTTCAAACTCTAATTCTCTTCTCCGAACATCAGCATAGGACTTCTGATGACTCTGAGCAATCTTGAGTCATTCTCTAATGATCTTCACTTTCTCCATCGCTTGATGAACAAGATCAGGCCCATACAACTGAGTCTCACCTACTTCATACCATCCTATCAGAGACCTACATATCCTCCCATACAAAGCCTCAAAAGGAGCCATCTTGATGCTGGCATGGTAACTACTATTGTAAGAAAATTCAATCAGTGTTAGGTGATCTACCCAACTATCATTAAAATCAATAACACATGCCCTCAATATATCCTCGAGGGTCTGAATGGTACGCTCATCTTACCCATCCATCTGAGGGTGGAAAGTTGTGCTCAAATTCACTTGTGTACCTAAACCCTTCTGAAAAGATCTCCAGAACTAAGATGAAAATTGCGTACCTCTATCGGATATAATGGACACTGGTGCCCCATGCAACTGAACTATCTCCTCAATGTAAATCTTAGCATAACCCTCTCCCGAATAATTAGTCCTTACTGGCAAAAAGTAGGCTGACTTTGTCAACCGATCTACAATCACCCATATAGAATCATACTGGTTTTGGGATCTCGGAAGTCCTGTAATAAAGTCCATGTTTATCATCTCCCACTTCCATAAAGGCGGGGCTATCTCTTGGGAAATACCACCTGGCCTCATGTGTTCTATCTTCACTTATTAATAGTTCAAACACTTGGACACGAAATCAGCTACATCACGTTCCATGTTATTCCACCAATACAAGGTTTTCAGATCATGGTACATCTTAGTAGAGCCTGGGTGAACGACATACCTCGAAGTATGCGCCTCATCAAGGATTCTTTCCCCGAGTCTGTCAACATTTGAAATGCACAACCTACCCTAAAATCTCAGAATACCATCACCACTAATTTCAAACGACATAACCTTTTATTGACCCATATCTTTCTTGATTTGCATCAAGATGGGATCCTCAACCTGCTTCTCCTTAACTTCAGCACAAAGGGATGACTTAGCAAACTCATGAACAATTACCCCTCCATCTTTAAAATCTAAGAGTCGCACTCCAAGATTTACAAGGCGGTGAATATCCTTCCCCATCTCTTTCTTTCCTTCTTCTACATGAGAAAGGCTGACCATAGACAACCTGTTGAGGGTGTCAGCTATAACATTTGCCTTGCCCGGATGGTAATGCAGGCTCATATCATAGTCTTTTAGAATCTCCATCCAATGCCTCTGCCTAAGGTTCAATTCTTTCTGCGAGAAAATATACTGCAGACTCTTGTGGTCAGTGAAGATATCAATGTGAACACCGTACAAGTAGTGCCGACAAATCTTAAGTGCAAGCACCACAGCCGCTAACTCCAAATCATGGGTGGGGTAGTTATGCTCGTGCACCTTCAACTGCCTAGATGTATAACCCACTACCTTACCATGTTGCATCAACACAAAACTAAGTCCCACACGGGATGTATCACAGTATACCACAAAGCCATCTACACCCTCGGGAAGGGTCAAAATAGGAGCAGTGGTCAGTTTATCTTTCAACTTCTCAAAACTATTCTCACACAGATCAGACCGCAAAAACTTTACCTTTTTCTGAGTCAATTTAGTGAGTTGAGTAGTTATGGAAGAAAAACTCTCTACGAACCTTCTGTAATAACCCGCCAAACCCAGGAAGCTCCGAATATCAATTGGAGTCATGGGTCTGGGCCATTTTCTCACTGCTTCAACTTTCTGGGGATCCACTCTTATCCCATCACTAGAAACAATATGCCCCAAGAAGGTAATAGCATCTACCTAGAATTCACACTTAGAAAATTTGGCATACAGTTGATGATCCTTAAGGGTTTGAAGAATAATTTGGAGGTAATTGGCGTGATCCTCTTTACTCTTAGAATAGATCAGAATATCATCAATAAATACAATAATGAACAAGTCAATAAACTAATGGAATACTCTATTCATAAGATCCATGAAGGCTGCAGGGGCATTAGTCAACCCGAAGTACATGACTAGAAATTCATAGTGACCATATCGGGTTTGGAAAGCTGTCTTAGGTATGTCTGACTCCCTAACTTTCAAATGGTGATAACCTGAACAAAGGTCTATTTTTGAAAAAAACTTGGAACCCTGAAGCTAGTCAAAAAGGTCGTCAATCCTAGGAAGAGGATATTTATTTTTAATCATGACCTTATTCAGCTGATGGCAGTCTATGCACATACAAAGGGAACTATCTTTCTTTCGCACGAAGAGTACAGGCACATCCCAAGGAGATAGACTGGGGCATATAAAACCCTTATCTAGGAGATCTACTAAATGTTCTTTCAACTTTTTTAGTTCTGCAGGATCCATTCTATATAGAGGAATGGAAATAGGATGAGTGTCTGGCAACACATCAATACCAAACTCAATCTCCCTATCAGGTGGTATTCCTGGGAGATCATTTGGAAAGACTTCTAGGAATTCTTTTACTACAGGAACAAATTAAAGAAGAAGACTCTAGGCATTGGAGTCCTTAAATCGGATAAGGTGGTACAAGCAACCTTTAGAAATGAGTTTGTGGGCTCTGAGATTGGATATAAAGTGCCCTCTGGGTGCTAAATAATGTCTTTCCCACTGTATCACTGGTTCATTTAGGAAAGAAAAAGTAACCCTTTAAGTCCTACAATCTAATGTGGCATAGCACGAATGGAGCCAATCCATTCCCAAGATAGCATCAAAAGCAACCATATCTAACTATATGAGATCTTCTAACGTATCTCGGCTACCAACAGTCATAACACAACCCCTGTACACCCTCCGAGAAATAATAGAATCCCCCACCAGGGTGGAAATAGAAAAGGGTTCATAAATCACACTAGGCTCAAACCCGAAACCAGCAGCCACAGAAAGGGTCACATAGGATAAAGTAGACCCGGTATCAAGTAACACAAAAACATCACGAGAAAGAATTTGTAATGTACCTATAATAATATCTGGGAAATATTTTACCTCCTGGTGGTTGGTCAAAGCATATAATTGGTTGCGAATGTTCCCGACAGTTGATGTGGCGCCCTTCTAAGGCGGGGGTGGTACAGAAGAATTTTCCTAAGACTTTACACCACCAATATTCTTTCTAGCAGATAGATATTCCCTTTGAAAGTGACCCGGATGACCATATGAATAACACACTAACGAGCCCAACTGACACCTTCCCAGATGATTTCTACCACAAGTCTCAAACCGCGGAAAAGTATGATGATGTTGAGCCACACTACCCTGTGACTGTGTATCCTGAGCTCTAGTTCCATGGTTAGTCTAAAAACACTGAGATCGCCTGTCTGCTGGTGGTCGGGGTACTGGGGCGCTGTCAGTAGACTACGTATTACCTCAATTTTTCTTTTTCTGCCATTTATTTCCCCACTTACCACCCTGAGGCTGACTGTGACTCTGGTCGGCTGATTTGGCTCTTTTTTTTTGTCTTTCCACCTCCCTAGCTTCAGAGATTTTCTTATTTTTCTCTTTCACCTACTGTATATGAATGGTCAGCCTAGCAAAGTCTAACTCCTTATTCAAAATTGCCTCCGGCACTCAAGCACTAGGTTATCAGAAAGGCCGGATGCAAATTTCCTCATCCGAACTCTCATATTACTAGTCTACTCTGGTGCATAGCGGTCTAGTTTATTAAACTTCAAAGTGTACTCCTGGACACTCATACTGTCCTACTTCAGATTCATAAACTCTTCCGCTTTGGCATCCCTCAACTCCAGAGAAAAGAATCGATTAAGGAAAGCTTTCACAAATTTGCCACAAACTGTGGGCTCAGCACTCTCACCTTTTACATCCTCTCAATCGGTATACCACTGATTCGCAACATCCTTAAGCTGATAAGTTGCTAGTTCCACCCCTTCAACCTCATACACATGCATTACCTTAAATATCTTTTCCTTCTTATCCACGAACTCCTGTGGATCTTCTTCCACCTTGGTGCCAGTGAACTTAGGTGGGTTCATTTTCATGAAATGTCCAACCCTATTTGCCTCATACATAACAGATACAGACCCAATATCTTTTGATCATTGATCCTGGTTAGCTACTAACTGTGTCAGCATATGAATAGATCGTCTGAATTCTGCATTTGAAATATCTCTCTGAGCAGTTAGGGGATAGTTGACATCAGTCCGCAGAGCCTGAGGTAGACTGGTCAGGACTGGAGGGACTCCCGGAGTAGAGACAGGTTCTGGAGTGTGAGCTCTGTTATGGGTCTGCATTTCATGGGTGGGACGGACCTCATCTGCCTGAGCATTCTGATCAATGATACGACGTGGAGGCATAACTGTATTTCTGAAATACAAGAGATTATTCATTAGGGGGCAATTTAAAATCTGAAGAACGAACTAAATCACAAAAAAGGGAAACCTTTCCTAAACGCCTAGTAGTCTCTTGCTTATAAGTGTGGCACGCTACACACCCATAACCAAGACTCTACCCGTTGTGATTTTACAGATACCCTGGTACCATAAACCGTGCTTTGATACCAAGTTTGTCATGACCCAAACTAGATCCCTAGCCGTGATGAGCATTCTTAAACCTGAAGGCCTGGACCGCCCTCTATCTATCTGGTAATTATGTACATAATTCATATGATCAAATTAATATGGATTTAAAACAATAATACGAAAACATAGTCAACAATCTAAAATAGTTAAAGGCCTGAAAACATGCCCAACAATATTTAATAAACATCTACAACAGTCTGTGAAATCTCTACTGACATACTATCTGAATAACTAGGACAAAGCCCCCAGCAGACCAAAGACCATCCTAAAAATAAATACCTAAATGACTAGTCCTTCCGAAGCAAAGAAGGCTCACCAATTGAACTTTAAGACAACCCTGTCTGTAGACTCTACTGAGAATTTGGACCACTATATTGTGCCTTAGTGTAATACCTCGGGAAATTTTTCGTTAAAATTTTGTGCGTAAACGTGTTGGGTTCTATCTTCTAAAATAAATTATAAATTTTTCATATATAATGTCTTAGATTATGACCCACCATTGCGTAGAGTATCGAATAAACTTTTCAATGATATGTGGATCATCCAAAACGGACACCTGAGTGATGAGTTATGAACATTCCGATCGAACCGTGAATAGTAGTGAACAGTAAAACGTGCAGGAAAAAGTACTGAGACCTGGCGTATTTTTGCTCCAACTTTAAATGATCATAACTCTCTGTACATAATGATCTGGGTGATGTACTATACATCAACGAAAAGCTCTGCGAATCCTATTTCCAATGAAATTGGTTCATCCAATTTGTCTATCGGAGCAAAAAGTTATGGTCGATCTACTCAGCCTATCAAAAGTGAATTTTTAGGTTAAATTCAAATGATCATAACTCCTCGTACACAATGATCTGGGTGAGATACTATATATCAATGGAAATATATGAGAGTCCTCTTTCTAATAAAATTGGTTTCATGCAATTTGGATATTGGAGTAAAACGTTATGGTTGATCTACTTCAGACTATCAAAACAGTCCACCAAAGGACAGATTTGAGAATTATTTAATTTTTAGGGGCGTTTGTGTCATTCCCCTCACCCAAAATCCGTCCAAACCCTATATTAAAGCCTATTAGAAGCATTATATGTTATATTTCATCAAATTACCTCAAAAAGAAAACCCTAAGCTCCTACATCCAACTTCAAGAACCTCCAAAGTTCACCGTTAATTTTGCAAATTTATTCAAGATTCCAAGTTCCTAGTTCAAGAACTTCAAGAACCTCCAAAGTTCACCATTAATTCTGCAAATTTATTCAAGATTCCAAGTTCCTAGTTCAAAAACTCCAAGAACCATCATTCAAAGGCACGATTAACATCTCAAAAACTAGTATCGATCTAAAGTTCATCATTCAAGGTATGTAAGGTTTTTCAACAAGAACTCTCTTTTGTTCTAGTGCCTAAAAGTAATTTTCTTTACAAAGGCATGATTTTTATTTGATTTTTACGAATTTGAAGCATGAACGCATATCTTATGATGATTATTATGAAATCTTGATGTTTATGATTTTGAAAGATGAATTTATATGTGTGGAGATATAGAGCATAAATCTTGAAAGATATTTATCATGATTTTGATATTAGGATCGTGAATCCCCATTGGAAATTATGTTTTTTTTAGAAAGTGGGTGTTATAAGCATGTTGATGTTGAATATTTGAGATATTTTGAATGATTTGACCTTTTGGTCTTAATGGAGTTGTTTTGAATTTGAGTGTGAAAGAAATATACAACGTGGTTGATTTTGATAGATGGGAAGCATGATGGCTCCCGATGTATATTAATATATTACTAAAATTATTTTGTTGTGGATTGTCTTTAAAATGATCTGAGCTAAGTCCGGGAGAAATCTTTAGCATCAAGTGGGAGGTATAAAGCGACCTTACTTCCCTAGAACTACGTGCCCCAGTAGGAGTGAGCCTGAGGCTAATTTATATAGTGATCACTAGTTTATGTGGATTTGATATCGATAGTCCTACTCCGATGGCAAGGATAGGACGGCTCTCCCCAACGTAGGCTGTACGTTTGACTCTATGTAGCTCACATGGTTTATGTCGGTTAGAGGATCTCCCAGTGTGTGTATGTTTCCTTGTGTCTATGGTGAACGGTGAAGTGATTTGAAAGTGGAATTGTGAAAGTTATTCTTTCGAAAGATTTGAATGATATTTACATAATGATAATTTATATTCTTGATGAACTAAAAGTGATTGACAAATTATATGATGACTCACATGTGTTTTATACTTATTTCATCCTTTCATGATTATAATGATTTTCTTCGGGCTATGTGAGTCTTTCATACATCCTGCATGTTTGTTATAAATAATTATGATGATGTTTATAAAACTGCATACACCCCCATATACTCGGTTCTTTTCCATGGTACTGACCCACATCTTCGGATGTGGGCTACATTTTCTCAGAATGTAGGTTCAGGTGCTCAGTTCCAGGTTCGACAGTGATTCTTCAGGCACACTGTTCTACATCCTCTATCATGGTGAGTCCTCATGTTTCGAGGACGTGATGTCTAATGTTGGTTTCATGGAATTGTTTACATTTGATAGCTGAGTATGAGTCAGTTGGGGCATGTCTCAATGGCTCGCTGGTTTTATTGATTTTCTTAAAGGCTTGTCAGACTAGTATAGATGTTGGGAGTTAACTAATAAGTCGTATTTTGTTATCTTTCGAAAATTCTTTTATTCTTGGATGATGATTACTCTGTTGATATTTGAGGTTTATTTATGGAAACCCCGTTGATTCATTTTGAACTAAATGAAAATTGCTCAAAGGGTTATCTTGGGTCTACTCGTAGCCTCAAGCACCGTGTGACTCTCCGGGATCCATTTTTGGGGTGTTACAAACTTGTTATAAGAGCCTAAGGTTTTAAGGTGTCCTAGGGAGTCTGACAAGCCGCGTTAAGTAGAGTCTTGATCATCGGTGTGTAGCGCACCACATCTATGAGCAAGAGTCTACAAGACATTTTAGGAAAAAGTATGATTCTTTCTTTTAGAAGTCTATAGTGCTTAAAGTGTCTCTCTCTGCTATTGAATTGTGCTCTCCTCTTTAAGAAATATGCCTCCACGTTGAGCGAGAAAAAAGTGTCTTATTACCATTCTTCATAGAGTATTGTTGGCTGATCGAATTGAGTTAGACATGGTAGATTTTGATGTGATTCTGGGTATGGACTGGTTGTATTCTTCTTATGCCTCTATTGATTGTCAGACCTGAGTGCTCAAGTTTTAGTCTCTGGGTGCATCCGTGTTTGAGTGGTCTGGGAATTCTGTGTCACCCAAGAGTCATTTTATCTCTTACCTCAAAGCTAGAAAGCTTATTTCCAAGGGGTGTATTTATCATTTGGTTAAATTCAAAGACACTAAGTCTGAGACTCCAACTCTCCAGTCTGTTAACATCGTCAATGAGTTTTTTGATGTCTTTTCGGATGATCTCCCAGGGATACCTCCTGATAGAGAGATAGAGTTCGGGATTGATCTTCTTCCTGATAGTCAGCCCATTTCTATTTCTCTTTACCGTATGGCCCCTGCAGAACTTAAGGAGTTGAAAGAGCAACTCAAAGATCTACTAGATAAGGGTTTTATAAGGCCCAGTGTTTCTCCTTAGGGTGCTCCTGTGTTGTTTGTAAGAAAGAAAAATGTCTCTTTGTATATGTGCATTGATTACCACCAACTAAATAAAGTCACCCTAAAAAATAAGTACCCCCTTCCGAGAATAAATGATTTGTTTGACCAATTGCAAGGTGCAAGTTATTTCTCAAAGATAGACCTTCATTCCGGCTATCATCAAAGTTAGGGAGTGTGACATCTCAAAAACTTCTTTCCAAACTCGTTATGGCCATTTTGAGTTTCTTGTTATGTCTTTCGGGTTAACTAGTGTCCCAGTAGCTTTCATAGACCTCATGAATCGAGTGTTCAGACTATATCCGGATATGTTTGTTATAGTGTTCATCGATAATATACTGGTGTACTCCCGTAGTAAGGTTGAACATTCTGATCATCTCTGAACTATCTTGCAAACCCTTAGAGATCACAAGTTGTTTGCCAAGTTTAGTAAGTGTGAGTTTTGGCTAAGGTCAATTACTTTTCTTGGTCATACATTTCTTCCAAGGGTATTAGAGTTGATCCCCAAAAGACCGAAGCTATTAGAAATTGGCCTAGACCTATTTCTCTGACTGATATCCAAAGTTTCTTGGGTTTAGCTGGCTATTACCGCCATTTTTTTGAGGGTTTCTCCTCTATAGAGTCTCCTATGACTCGGTTGACCCAAAAGAAAGTAAAGTTCTTGTGGTTTGAATCTTGTGAGAAGAGTTTTCAGGAGTTGAAAACTCAACTTACTTTAGTCCCTGTTTTGACTTTGCCTGATAGTGTTGATGGTTTTGTGGTGTACTATGATACTTTGAGAGTTGGGTTGGGTTATGTATTGATGCAGAAGGGTAAGGTGATAGCTTATGCTTCTAGATAGTTTAAACTCCATGAGAAAAATTACCCCACCCATGACCTTGAGTTGGTTGCTGTTGTGTTTGATTTGAAAATCTGGAGACACTATTTGTATGGTGTCTATGTTGATGTTTTCACTGATCATAAGAGTCTGCAGTATGTATTTACTCAGAGAGAATTGAATCTTAGGCAGAGACAATGGTTAGAATTGTTAAAGGACTATGATATGAGTGTGATGTACCATCCGGGTAAGGCTAATATTGTGGCGGATGCCTAAAGTAGAGTGTCTATGGGTAGTGTTTTGCATGTGGTAGAAGGTAAAAAAGAGTTGGCTTGTGATGTACATCATTTGGCTAGATTGGGGGTTAGGTTGTTTGACTCTGCTGAAGGTAGTATAGGGGTTCAGAGTAGTTTTGAATCCTCCTTGGTTTCGAAAGTGAAGGAAAAGCAATACTTAGATACTAGTTTGGTCAGACTGAAGGAGTCAGTCAAGGACCAAAAAGTAGAGGTTTTCTCCCAAGGGGGAGATGATATGTTGAAATTGTAGGGTAGATTGTGTGTCTCGAATGTTGATGAACTGAGACAGAGAATTATCGCTGAAGTGCACGAAACGTGATATTCTATTCATCTTGGTGCCACCAAGATATACCGAGACTTGCGGGAAATCTATTCATGGAGTGGCATGAAGAAAGATATAGCAGTGTTTGTAGCTAAGTGTACAACATGCCAACAGGTTAAGGTTGAACACCAAAGACCTGGTGGTATGATGCAAGAGTTTAGTATTCCCACCTGGAAGTGAGAAAAGATAAATATGGGCTTCGTGATTGGTTTACCTCCTTCCCGACGCCATCATGATTCCATTTGGGTTGTAGTTGATAGGTTGACTAATTCTGCTTATTTCTTGCCTGTTCATACTTCATATACTGCTGAGGATTACGCTAGATTGTATATCTGAGAGCTAGTCAGACTGCATGGAGTTCCCTTGTCTATCATTTCAGATAGGGGTACTCAGTTCACTTCGCAATTTTGGAAAGCTTTTCAAAAGGGTCTTGGTACCCAAGTGCTTTTGAGTTTTGCTTTTCATCTGCAGACCGATGGTCAGGCTGAGCGAACCATCCAGACCTTAGAGGATATGTTGAGAGCTTGTGCACTTGACTTTAAGGGAAGTTGGGATGATCACTTACCGTTGATAGAGTTTGCTTACAATAACAATTTCCACTCTAGTATTGGCATGGCTCCGTTTGAAGCCTTACATGGGAGGAAGTGTAGATTACCCATAGGTTGGTTCAAGGTGGGTGAAGCGGCTGTGAGTGGTCCTGATTTGGTATTTGAGGCTATGGAAAAATTTAAGTTGATTAGGGTAAGGTTGAAAACTGCGTAGAGTCATCAGAAGACATATGTGGATGTTAGAAGGAGAGACCTTGAGTTTGAAGTTGGTCACCTAGTGTATCTTAGAAGGAGAGACCTTGAGTTTGAAGTTGGTCACCTAGTGTATCTGAAAATTTCACACATGAGGAGGGGTGAAGAGATTCGGAAAGAAGGGGAAGCTTAGTCCCCGTTATGTTGGTCCTTACAAAATTCTTAGCCGTGTTGGTAAGGTAGCTTATGAGGTCGAGTTGCCTTCCGAGTTGTCCTCTGTTCATACGATATTCTATGTCACCATTCTTAGAAAGCATATTAGCGATGCTATGGTAGTGGATTCCTCTGTGAGTGCTGACATTCAAGAAAATCTTTCTTTTGATGAGATTCTTGATTTCAGTGTTCGAAGACTAAGGAACAAAGAAGTTCCCTTGGTCAAGGTATTGTGGCGAAACCAATCTGTTGAGGGTGCAACTTGGGAAGCTGAGGTGGATATGCGATGCAAGTACCCGCACCTATTTTCCATGAACTCCGATCAAGCCGAAGGTACCGTTCTTTCCTAAATCATACACTTTTGATAAAAGTTGCAGCAGTTCAGCTGTCATTTATTATGTGTTCAGCTGTAGTTTCTTGAATTTATGCATTCTAATGTGCATTCGGAGTGAGAAACGATGTGGTGATGAGTCTAACAAATGGTTTCAGTTGTACGCTCTATTCCCTATCTAATATTGGCATGTCTAGCATCATTCGAGGATGAATGTTTCCAAGGGGGGGATGATGTAATACCCCAGGAAATTTTTCGTTGAAATTTTGTGCGTAAACGTGTTGGGTTCTATCTTCTAAAATGAATTATAATTTTTCCATATATAATGTCATAGATTATGACCCACCATTGCGTAGATTATCGAATAAGCTTTCCAACGATATATGGATCATCCAAAACGGACACCTGAGCGATGAGTTATGAACATTCCGATCGAACTGTGAATAGTAGTGAACAGTAAAACGTGCAAGAAAAAGTATAGAGGCCTGGCGTATTTTTTCTCCAACTTTAAATGATCATAACTCCTTGTACATAATGATCTGGGTGATCTACTATATATCAACAAAAAGCTCTGCGAGTCCTATTTCCAATGAAATTGGTTCATCCAATTTGTCTATCGAGTTATGGTCGATCTACTTTAGCCTATTAAAAGCAAATTTTTGGGTCAACTTCAAATGATCATAACTCCTCGTACATAATGAGCTAGGTAAGATACTATATATCAACGGAAATATCTGAGAGTCCTCTTTCTAATGAAATTGGTTTCATCCAATTTGGATATCGGAGTAAAATGTTATGGTTGATCTACTTCAGACTATCAAAACAGTCCACCAAAGGACAGATTCGAGAATTATTTGATTTTTAGGGGCGTTTTGGTCATTCCCTCTCACCCAAAATCCATCCAAACCCTATATTAAAGCCTATTAGAAGCATTATATGTTATATTTCATCAAATTCCCTCAAAAAGAAAACACTAAGCTCCTACATCCAACTTCAAGAACCTCCAAAGTTCACCATTAATTCTGCAAATTTATTCAAGATTCCAAGTTCCTAGTTCAAGAACTTCAAGAACCTCCAAAGTTCACCATTAATTCTGCAAATTTATTCAAGATTCCAAGTTCTTAGTTCAAGAACTCCAAGAACCATCATTCAAAGGCACGATAAACATCTCAAAAATGAGTATCGATCTAAATTTCATCATTCAAGGTTTGTAGGGTTTTTCAACAAGAACTCTCTTTCGTTCTAGTGCCCAAAAGTAATTTTCTTTATAAAGGCATGATTTTTATTTGATTTTTATGAATTTGAAGCATGAACGCATATCTTATGATGATTATTATGAAATCTTAATGTTTATGATTTTGAAAGATGAATTTACATGTGTTGAGATATAGAGCATGAATTTTCAATGATATTTATCATGATTTTGATATTAGGGTCGTGAATCCCCATTAGAAAATGTGTTTTTTTGAGAAAGTGGGTGTTATAAGCACGTTGATGTTGAATATTTGAGATATTTTGAATGATTTGACCTTTTGGTCTTAATGGAGTTCTTTTGAACTCGAGTGTGAAAGAAATCCACAACGTGGTTGATTTTGATAGATGGGAAGCATGATGGCTCCCGATGTATATTTATATATTACTGAAATCATTTTGTTGTGGATTGTCTTTGAAATGATCTGAGCTAAGTCTGGGAGAAATCTTTAGCACCGAGTGGGAGGTATAAAGCGACCTTACTTCCATAGAACTACATGCCCCTATAGGAGTGAGCCTGAAGATGATTTATATAGTGATCACTAGTTTGTGTGGATTTGATATTAATAGTTCTACTCTGATGGCAAGGATAGGACGGCTCTCCCCAACGTGGGTTGTACGTTGGACTCCATGTAGCTCACATGGTTTATGTCAGTTATAGGATCTCCCAGTGTGTGTGTGTTTCCTTGTGTCTATGGTGAACGGTGAAGTGATTTGAAAGTGGAATTGTGAAAGTTATTCTTTCGAAAGATTTAAATGATATTTACATTATGAGAATTGATATTCTTGATGAACTGAAAGTGATTGACAAATTATATGATGACTCACATGTGTTATTATACTTATTTCATCCTTTCATGATTACGATGATTTTCTTCGAGCTATGTGAGTCTTTCATACATCCTGCATATTTCTTATAAATATTTATGATGATGATGTTTATAAAATTGTATACACGCCCATACACTCGGTTCCTTTCCGTGGTACTGACCCACATCTTTACATGTAGGTTGCATTTACTCAGAATGTAGGTTAAGGTGCTCAATTCCAGGTTCGACAGTGATTCTTCGGACACACTGTTCTACATCCTCTGTCATGGTGAGTCCTCATGTTCTGAAGACGTGATGTCTGATGTTGGTTTCACGGAATTGTTTACATTTTATAACTGAGTATGAGTCAGTTGGGGCATGTCTCAATGGCTCGCTGGTTTTATTGATTTTCTTAGAGGCTTGTCAGTCTAGTATAGATGTTTGAAGTTGATATTTGAGGGTTATTTATGGAAACCCTGTTGATTCATGTTGAACTAAATGAAAATCGCTCAAAGGGTTAGCTTGGGGCTACTCGTAGCCTCAAGCACCGTGTGATGCTCTGGGACCCATTTTTGGGGCGTTACACTCAGTACCTGGGAGGAAGGGGGTTCAGCACAATTATACTGGCACGCGAAGCAATCCAAAATAGAGTAATTAAACATATATATATATATATATATAATACGTGAGAACAAATTTTCATCAAACATTATGCATAAAATAGTTTCTGAAAACACATGGGCATCTTCTAAAAACATGTAACCTATCTGTAGATCTCAAACTCTAATCTGTGTATTACTTCTGAGTTAGGTGGTATCCCCTACAAGTCTAATATTTCACGGGTGATATGGAATCCGCCATTGACTCGGTGGGGAAGCCTCCAACCCGAGTATGCGGTAAGGGTTGGAGTTCCTGAATCTGATACGCCACACGATACTTATGTTAGCGTATAATAATATACCCGGGTTGGCAAACCACGGTTTTAGGCAATGAGTTGCTTGAACTCAAGCCCTCTTCAGGGAACCACCTAACATCTCTGTATGCCCATTTTTAACCCTTTCTGTAAATGCAATATTCGGAATGTCTAAAATCAGGATAGTCTGAAATGTTTATTAGTCTGATTCTGATATGGCATGGGTATAAATTGGTATCGTCATGCCAAGACTTGCAAGTCATGATTTCTGAGCCATAATACATTAAGCTAAATCTTTTATTTAAAGCATAATTTAGACCACCAAAAACATGCAACTGATATAGAAGATTTCGTATTTCAAAACTCAAGTCAAAATCATGCAAAAACTTCATCAACATATGGTGGTCTAGTGCCTTTAACAAATCCATGCACTCTTTCATTACATGAATTATGAACATTAAATATTCATGCTAGATTCCCTCTTTAGTGATTTAAAACCACCTTTAAATCATAACAAGAGTTCAATCACTTCATATAGTGCTTTTCAAGGGTGCATTGCAAAATAATTCATATGCTATGAGAAATCTGAAAAATTCATAATAAGAGGAAATTCACCAAAAATCATGCTCTAATCAAGAATTCATTCTTAAATACATGGTTTCATACATTCATATTCTCAAATCACTTTGGGGAAGGTCAAAAGACCAAAATGATGATGTTAAAACATTTAATACATGAATATATATATATAGATTAAAAAACCACATTCTAAAGCATGATTTTTCTATGCCCATGAGAATTTACGAAAACTCACGTACCTCTATTTCGAAAAATAATGGGTGCTTCTTGAAGTCTATGGATTGGGGATTCTGAATCTCTAATCAATTTTGAAAACCCACGGTTGAATCTTGATTTATTTAGGTTATTAGTTTGAAAACCTTGGGAGTGCTCTTGAGAATTTTTAGATGAATGTGGATGTATTTTGGAGAATTGGGGACTGAATTTCGTGTTTATGGCTGAATAAGGTTGGGAAAAGGACTATTTTGCCCCCAAAAATGGAGTGTTTAAGTCACTTGAAACCATTACATAGGTGCCACCTATGCTATCACATATATTTACATAGGCTCCGCCTATGCTATCGCTTATATTTACATAGGCGCCGCCTATGCTATGCATATGCTTTCCAGTGGCCATGTGCGATTGGTTAGGCGACGCATTCTACTTTGAAAGGCCATAACTTCTTGCTCGGGTGCCGAATTTTAGCAAAATTGGTATCTTTGGAAAGCTAACTCGAAAACCTATCATTTTACACATAGTAGGCTCTTTAATTCAACATATATAAAGAGTCATGGTCAATAGATATTGACACAAATTATAATATCCCCTTAAACATAATCGATCGAAGTAGTTTTCAACTCATCCTTGATTCAAAGGACCTCTATGGTCTAAATTCAAGCTTGAATAGATTCATATACTACGCAAATAATTAACATTCCATATTGGCATAGGATTTATGGCTTCGGGATTATCAACGCATCGAAATCATGATGTATATTGTAGCCCAAAATACGGGGCATTACATGATTGGACTATGAAAAATTTAGTTGGTATTTTGTGTGATGTGTTGTTAAAGTTGATTCTTTTGTATTCCTAGTTAATTTTGTTATTCTAACTATGAGGTGGATTTTGACATCCTTATTATCTTGGAAAGGCCCTTTATAGCCACGGGTAGAGCATTGGTTGGCATAGAGATAGGACAGATGAAATTCTGTCTTAATAATCAACAAGTTACTTTCAATGTATGTCAGTAAATAAGGAAGCTGAAGATATGAGGGTGGTATTGGTGATAGCCACTATTGATGTAGATGCATTAATTGCACCCATTGAGGAGAGTATTAGTATCGATGCATTGGCGACAGTAATCATGAACTATGATAGTGATGGTATCTATGAATATGATAAGATGGTCACGCTCTTATTGGCTGATGTTATTATTATTATGCGCCAAAGTAGTTAGATCTTGATTTGAAGAATAGAGCAACACACCAGCTCTTTCATCTATTGAGGAGCTATTGGTCTTGGAATTGATGGCCCTCCTTTCTCACTTGTATTATGCACTCTTGGGGGCTGACAATACCTTGTCAGTTATTATTGCTGCAGATTTAGTGGCTACACCAGTTGAGTCTATGATCTCGATATTATAGAGGTTTAAATGGTCCATTAGTTGAACTATTACAAATATTTTTTAGATTCCACCCAGAATTTGCACACACTAAGATTTTTGCACTCATAAGATATAGGTTGAATCTTAGTGTGTGCCTATCATTGAGAATCAATATCATCTGAACCCATCTATGCAAGAGGTGGTGAAGAAGGAGATCATCAAGTGGTTAAATACAGGTGCGGTTTACCCTATTACCAACAGCAAGTGGGTGAGTCCAGTTCAGTGAGTGTCGAAGAAACATTGGGATTATTGTGGTCCCTAATGAGAAAAACTAGTGCCCAGGAGACCAGTAATGGGATAGAGAGTTTGTATGGATTATCGAAATGTAAATACTTTGACATAGAAAGATCACTTTCCTATGCCATTCATGGACCAAATGTTAGACTATCTTGAAGGTATAGGATAGTATCTTTTTCTAATGGTTATTCGCGGTATAATCAAATTTCTATTGCCCTCTAAGACCCATAGAAAACAACTTTCACTTGTCCATATAGTACATTCGCATTCAAGAGGATTCCTTTTGTACTTTGTAATTCTCTTTCCACCATTCAATGGTATGATGTCTATCTTTTTTATATGTTGGAGCATACTATAGAAGTCTTTATGGATCGATTTTTAGTTATGGGTGACTCTTTTGATGAATTTTTAGCTCACTTTGTTAATGCAATTTATAGATGTAAGAAGTAAAACATGGTGTTGAATTGGAAGAAGTGTCACTACATGGTTAAAGAAGGGATAGTTCTAGGTCACAAGATTTTAAAGAAAGGAATAAAGGTTGACAGGGAGAAAATGAGGTGATTAAGAAATTGTCTCCACCAATTTTTGTGAGAGGTATTCGGAGTTTCTTTGGTCATACAGTGTTCTATAGGAGATTCATCAAGGACTTCTCTAATTGCAAATCCATTATACAAGTTATTAGAGAAGGAGGTGAAGTTTATGTTTGATAATTCTTCTCTCAAGGCCTTTGAGTGCTTAAAAGAAAGATTTATTTCTGTTATCATCATTGTGTACTTGGAGTAGACTCGCCCTTTTAAGGTGATGTGTGATGCAAGTGGTGTGGCCCTAGGAGTTGTCCTAAGCCAAAGATGTAATAAAATACTTCATCTTGTCTATTATGTCAATAAAGCACTCAACCTCGCATAGAAAAACTACCTGGTTATTGAACAGGAGTTGCTTGCGGTGGTGTTTTTATTTGAGAAATTTTTATCCTATTTAACTAGGACCAAAGTCATTGTGCATACTGATAATGCATATTTAAGGTACCTTATGAAGAAAAAAGATATGAATCCTATTTTAATTCAATGATTAGTTTTTCTGCAAGATTTGATTTGAGGTAAAAGACCGAAAGAGCATAAAAATTTAGGTTGTAGACCATTTATCCCACGTAGAAGTGGAGGCAATTGTTAAATTAGTAATTGAGCTCAATATTGATGATACTTTTCCATATGAGTATGTCTCAACATCACACGACTTAATCTTCTAGTTTCTGATTTTGCCAATTATTTGTCAAGTGATCCCATCCCAGAAGATATGTTCTTTCAATAACAAAAGTGATTTTTGCATGAGGTACTAAAGTTTTAATACGATGAACCATACTTATTTCAGGTATGTACAACTGGTGTGATTCAAAATGTATTCCTAAAGTATAGATGATGAGCATTCTTGAGGCTTGTCATTGATCTTTAATTAGGGGTCACTATGGAGGTACTTGCACAGGCCACAAAATTTTGCAATATGGTTATTATTGGCCAACTATTTATAAAGATGCACATGACTATACTCAGGACTGTGACCAATGCCAGTAGCAAGGAAATACTTCACATAAGCATGAACTCCCTATGACATCTATTCTGGAGCTTGAGTTATTTTGTGTGGGGAATTAATTTCATGGATCTATTTGAGATTCCACATTGGATGAACTACATTTTGGTGATAGTTGACTATGTGTATAAGTGGGTGAAAGAAGTTGCACTTCCTAATAATGAGCGTCGCAGTGTCATAATATTTTTGAAGAAAAACATATTCTCTCAATTTGGTACTCCATGAGCTATCATTAGTTATGGTGCATCCCATTTCTTCAATCGCCTATTTTTCTTACATAAAAAATATGTTCTGAAACATAAGGTGGCATCACCTTACCATCTGAAGACAGGTGGGCAGGTAGAGATCTCCAATCGTGAGATCAAGTCTATTTTGGCCAAGATAGTAAATGTCAATCTAACTAATTGGATGAGAAACCTAGATGATGCACTTTAGGCCTACCAGATAGCTTACAAAACTCCATATGTGCCTCTCCTTATTATCTTATGTGTGGCAAGGTATACCATGTGTCGTTTGATCTTGAACACAAGGCACAATGGCTGTTGAAAAATCTGAATTTTTAGTGGAGTGATATTGCACACTTAAGGATGGGTAAGATGAATGAGTTAGATGAATTCCACCTCCATTCTTATGAGAGTTCTGCCTTGTATAAGGAGAATATGAAGTTGTACTATGATAGGAAGATTGAAAAAATTCCAACTCTGTGAATCATTTTGTTGTATAATTTGAGACTTCACTTGTTTCCTGGAAAGTTGAAGTCTAGGTGGTCTGGACCATTCACCATGGTTAGAGTATTTCCACATGGTCCAATTAACCTAAATCAAGATAGTGATGCCTTATTTATGGTGAATAGGCATCGTGTCAATCATTATATGAGAAGCATGAAGGAATTAAAAGTGTGTGAGGATGTTAACCTTGGAGAAGTTGAGTATCCAAGGAAATTGTATTCTGTCGTTCATTAAATTAGGTGTTGCATGGGAGCCAACCCATGGGCTTGTTGGTGATGTCTGAGTACCCAGCATAGCCATGTAGTGCTACGACATTAAATCAAGCACTACTTGGGAGGCAACCCAAGGTGTAATTGTTCACTTTTGTTTCTGTTTATAGCTTAAAAGCATGGAGAAATGCCTGGAAAATAGAAAAAATTGCAAAATTTTATACAAGACCAGGTAAGTGGACCTACGACCCTACTATTAGTGTCGTTGTTCTAATCCACGATATGTAAATTGGGTTGTGGGAATCAAAAGCAAAGTTAGGGTCTCTAAACTTCTACCTACAAACCATACCTATGGGAATGTAGACAGTACCTACAGAACATAAGTAAGGGTCGTAGAAATTAGAGGCCAATAATACAACAGGACCTAACCTACGACTCCTACCTATGGGGGTATAGGTACTACCTACAGCCCATAAGTAAGGCCCATAGAATTTTTAGTATTGGTTTGGGCCCATGGAACCCGCCCTAATCTGATACCCCCATGCCATTTAACCATAAAAATCGACCCTTCAAAAGCCCACCTATTCAAATTCAAAACTTTCACTTCAAATTAAACTCTTCAACTTCCATTTCTCACTATAAAAGGAGAACCCCACTCTTTCTCAACCCACATGCATGTAATTTTCACAAAGGTTAAGGCTAAAGGAAGTTTTCATCTTCTGCTTCTACATTCTTTACTTTAATGTAAGGTCTTTTTAGATCCAACATATTAAAAATTTGTTCTTGAACTTTGAACTTGAGATTACCCGATAAAAAACTTGAACCTATGCAATTCTCAAAATACTTTAAATAATTAGAGCATAGATCTTGTGTAAACTCGGTGCATGAATAATTTTTTATTGAGTAAGCTTGTGATCTCAATAAACATTGGAAGGAGAAGTTGAATAATGCAATGAAATCCTGAAATACCTATGGAAATTGACTTGCTGCACATTGTAGTATTCGAAATTGATCTAAAAATTGAAATTATAACTATGCTGGATGGGAATTTTGAAGAAGATTTGACTTACTCTTAGTTGGTACCTTCAAAAGCTCCTTACGAGCTCATAAGTCATATCTATAAGCACATAGGTGGACTCGTAGGTATCAGACTTGAATCCCTGAAGGTTTAAGACTTTGTCTGGTATCTATGATGTCTACCTACGGCCCCGTAGGTACAATCTATGGCCCGTAAGTAGGGTTCGTAGGTAGCCTCTGCCTTGGGTTCTCAGTTCTTGTTCATTTATTATGTCTTAATAACTAACAACTCTTTTTTCAGGTATGGTGGCACCCAAGGCTACTGAGAAGGAGTATAGTATATGTTGCAAAATGAATCTTCTGAGTGAAGTGGATCCATTTAGAAGTATACTTTGAGTATGAATAGTACATCATTGGTCCTACTCTAGACACGGGTCCAGGCATAGAGGTAGGTTTGATGCTAAAGCAGTTGTGCAGGTGGGCTCTCAACCCACAATAGATACTATTATGTTGGGATCTCAGCCCACACCACCACAGGTATAGCAGTTAGGGCCCCATACTTTACCATATCGCTTTGTCTGGATAGGGCCCTCAATAAAGTTAGCCACAAATTTATCACCACACTCTTCCAGTCTAATGAGGGAAAGAATGAGTCAGTTTTTGGTTCTAATGAGTTGGAGCAACAATCAGGTACTTGTTCTGGTGAGGAGGAGGATGCAGTTGGCTTCCAATTTGAGAAGGGGTCAGAGTCTGCATCCGGTTCAATTGGTAGATATTCTGCATCAGGTTCAATTGCACTCTAGTTTGATGAGGGTAATGATGCATCATAAGTTTCATAAGAGATTTCTCCATCTTCAGCTTAAGTTACTCAGGTTGTTGCAGCTATAGCACCTGCTTCTCTTGACTCAGACTCCACACATAGATCTGTAGCTCTACAAGCTTCGGTTAACCTAAGATGGTTTATGGAGGGTATGGAGGATAGATATAAAAATATTACTTAGAAAGGTAGACTGCAACGTAGCATTGTGGGAGAGACCAGGATTGAGTTATCTGGGTTGACAGGAGCTCTAAACCTGAAGGCTGTATTTTAGAGATATCGAATTAGGTGGGTGACCAAACCATTAGGTTCGTACAACCAATGATTGTTCAAGAGTTTATTCTTCTTATGTGTTATCAGTTTACTTGGTTACCCCCGCTAAGGGTAGAATACTTGACTAGCCCCCACTGACCCACACACTAGCTAGAGGGTTTAGGGTCGATAAATTTAAGGAGATGGTAAGGCATGGTTTGTTTGGGACAGAGTATATGGGGCTGTCCTCCACAACTGAGTTTGACTACCGTATGCGGCTAGTGTGAAGTAGGCCCACGATAAGGGATACCAATAAAAGAGTGCAGAGAGCATACTTGGTTAGATTTATAGCTGAGTATATTACAGAGTTAGGTGTTGATGCCCCTTGGGTTGAGGGGACGGGATAGATTAAGAAGCCATTATTGAACTTTGCAACAAAGTTCTGGTGGATAGTAGTGAGGCATCATTTTAGTTCAATATCTATAGATAATATGCTCACATGGGATAGAGTAGTATTGATTTCCAACTTGATAGTTGGTTAAAATATCAATGTTGATAGGTGGATTTAGGTAGAGATCTATGAGAGAGCATTCAATGAATTTACCACCCTTACCTTTCTATGTTTGGTGATATATTTATGCAATGTACCTGAAGTGACACCAATCCTAGATGTTGACCAAAGGGTTGAGGTTACCCGCATCAAAGATATTGGCATGATTAAGGTTGTATCCAACCCGATTATGCTACATTGAGCTCAACTACCTACTATTTTTTATTATGGCCTATTTAGAGGGTCCTTCTATTTTGGTGGAGCCTATTGAGAGGCCAAGTATTAGAGTGGATGTTTATATAGGTAGTCAAAGAGTAGATCCCACCAATACATTAGGCGGTGACGGGGATGCAAACACGTCAGCACTAGCCTCAACTTCTACTTTAGCACCAGTTGTGTTTCTACTTTTCCCCTCGCCTGTCAGTTGCTAGTTTTATGAGTTTTCCTTGAGAGTTCTTACAGGAGATGGTTGATCACCCCACACAAGTAGAAACCTAGTTGTCCAAATTATTCAGTCATATTCGGCCATGGGTATGAACGACATTAGTGGCTTTTGAGGCTAAATTCTAGGACAGGATGATGATAGCCATGGAAGGATTCACTAGAGAGCTTCATGGAAATATAGATAGTTTTGAGTCCAGGATGATTGCACGACTTTGCAAGGTCTAGGTTCCTAAATTATAGGGCCTACATAAGGAGGTAACCACATTGACATCAAAGGTGTGCTAGTTGGCTGAGAACTACATCCCAGTTATCCCTCCAATTATTCCTTCTTTAATATAGCCACTACTCAGAGCACTTCCTATGGTGTTTGATTTATTTGTTGAGGATAATGCAACCCCGCTTATTAGGCCCAAGAGAGGACATGAGGTGGGGGAGTTATTAGATAAAGAGTACCAGCAGGCCTTGAAAATGGTCACTATAGAGTCAGTTGTTCATCTTTTTATTGATGAGCAGAGGCGTGCCTAGATAGCCATGGGCGCCTCTTCTGGTCATGCACGACAACCTCCTCTAGTTTAAAAGCCACGTGATTCCCCAAATGGGGACGAGCCTTCTCCAAACACCTACAATATCGCAGGTATGTACCTACACCTATTTGATATTTAGTTTTTAGTGTGCACTAGGGATAGTGAATCATCTTTCAGTTGGGGTTGGGGGTGTACGATAGCCAAGGGTTTTTGTTGTCGTGTTTCTTTTCCTATCAGCTTATTTATAGTAGTTAGAACCGACATATTTAGGTATTGTTTGCGTTGATTGGTATTATGTGTTGTTTATGTTTAATTAGAAGAAAATTAAGGAACCTAAGCGTAGTTGACATGTTTTGTTTTGTGTTTGAAAAATGATATCCCACCAAAAAAAATTTGTGAACCATGTGATGTAAATATATGTGTAACCACTATTTGAATCTCGTTATGGTATTAGTATTAAGAAAAAAATAATCAAAGCTTAGAGTTGCATGAACTGGATAGGTAGTAGTTGATGATATAACCCTTTACCATGTGTGTGTGAGGCATCTACCTAGTTTCGTTTGTGCATTTAGTTTAGAACTTGCTCAATTAGTATTGCCTAGATTGTAAGATAGTTGGTTAGGACATGATCATAGGCCGTTTTTGAATTAGTCCACTTTAGCTTAAAAGACTGGCCAAATGTGAATAAGTATCCCTTTATCCCTATTTTAAGCCTAAGTTGACCTAGTATATTGGTTTTAACCCTTTCACCTTCCCATTTAATTATATAGAACCTATTTTGGCCATGTTCCCTCCTTGGACACTATACACCTCAACTCAGGCAAGTTTCCTAAGATGAGGGTGGCTATCATAAGGGTGCTTAGTTGAAAATGGTGTGAATAATAGTGTGAATAAAAGAAAAACAAGTAGGATAGGGTGTGGTGAAAAAAAAAGAGAAAATTAAAAAAATGGAAAAGAAAAAAAATAAGAGAAGTGAATAAATCAAAAAAGAAAAAAGAAAAAAACCACACCCAATCTAAATCAACAATAAAGGAGAAAAGGGGAGAAATAAAAGAAGAATGGTTAAGAAGTGGAGCCTAAAATATGAGTGTAGTGTCATTAAGGCTAAGTTACTATATTCCAAATGTACCATACCTACCCCCAAGCCTACGTTACAAGCCTAGCAAAGTCCTATAGTGATCCTCGTCTTACTATTCAAGAAAATAAGGTATATAAAATAAGGGCAAGTTTATGGTATTTTATGCACATTTTTGGAATTTGTTTTATGAGCGTGGGTGTCTTGATATAGTCACTTGCATTGACATGCATGATGATACTGTGAGAGTTGGTACTTCTTCGTTGTAAGGGTACATGGTTTGTGTTTTTAACTACATATCAGTTTGGGTAGTGTAGATTGAATATAATCTTGATTGTTTGTTTCTAATGTTATGCCATTACTTAATTCATTTGTGTTATACTATTATGCAACATTTATCCATGAAGTGGTTTAAAAAGTTGGAAATAGGAGCAGGTAAGTACTTTGAGCTAAATTGAGTTGACTGCAGTAGGTGCCTTAGGTTTCTTCTAATTAAGTATCATGTTTTTAGGTTATGTATTAGTTTCTTGAGGGCATGCATATGCTCTAATTTGAGAGTTTTGATGTTCCATGGTCTTATCGCACTTTCAATGCTTAAAACAAGGAAATTATGCAAGTACTCAGGTCTTTTTGTTAGATGTGATGCATTTTTAAGTTGGTTTTGAAAGAAAATACGATTCGGAGTAGAGTAGGAGAAAAGATGATGGATTGTAGCTAGAAGGATACCTACAAGACCCATCGACTGGCCATAGGTAGTACCTACATGCCCATAGGTTGGGTCTGTAGGTTGCAGTATAGAGATTCTAAAAGATAGATTCCAATTCTGATTCCTACGAAGGCCACTTACGAGGCGTAGGTAGCACCTATGACCCCATTGTTTTTCCCCTTTTTCAAGTTTGATAGATTGGAAAACCTTATTTTCGACTTTTTAAACTATTTCAAAACTTTTAAGAAAATTTCAAAATGATTTAAGAAATTACAGAGTCACCACTTGATTTTTGAGAAAATATCAAGAAAAACTAAAAATATTACTGAAAAGATTCAAAATAGAAAAAAACTTTTTAGTTTAGAAATTATGTGTAAGTGGTTCCTATTAATATTCTTGGAAGGTTGTTAAGGCACCAAAAGTATCCGCTAACTTGCGGTTATCCGGACTATTTGAAAATAACTTTTTTGACAAACTTTAAAAAGGGAAATTGGTTTTTCAAAAAATAATGATTAAGGAAAAAATTGTCTTCAAGATTTATGCAAAAACAAATTTGATGACTTAGCGGAGATCATTAACTAAGTCTAAGAAAATAAAGAACAATTAACATATAAAGGGGAAAGGGGGGAAACTTAAGGACTTAAGCATTAGGCCCAAATCCATAAATCATGTCCTAAGCTAATTTGGGTTTTTGGCCCATCTTTACCTGTCCTAATCTAAATACTTTGGGTTTTTGACCCATAACCTGTCCTAAGCTAGTTTTCGGATCTTTGATGCCCAAAATATGCTTCACCTGTTTTAAATTACGACTTTGGCTTCGAGGCCCAAATGAATGAATAAATAAATGACCAAATTAGTAAATAAAAATAAGATAATAATAAAAATCGAGACTTTATAGGTCTCTTAGTGGCCTCATCAATTGATTTTGACCCATTTTCCTTCGTTCAACTCTTTGCACCCATATTCCATATAATCGAATTTGGATTTAAAGTTCAGACTTAACTCAAAGAGGTGGGCCTCATTGGCCTATTATGAAATGTAAGAGGAAAGGAGTCCATTTTGACTCCAAGATAGATTCATGCAAAGAAAAGGATAAAAGAAAAAGAGCTAATATGTGTTCGAAAATTCTACACTTAATAGATAAATGATGAGATGGGAAAATAGTATTCTCAATCATAAAGAAATATTATATTATGATATGAAAAAAAAAAATTATCCAACGAAAAGGAAATTAACCCATTTCTCAAACAAGCTTACAAATAAAAAATCAAACCTAGCATAATATAATCAACTAATCCTTGAAAAAAAAACCATTGACCCGCAGGTATAGTTGCTTAAAATTTGGAAAAATATTTCTTATAGATTAACAAATATTTGCACCAAATGTTATGATATGATATAGTCTAAGATATGTTTTCAATAAAAAAAATAAAAGGGGAATGAGCATAAGATGAGAAAATCTTTTTCGTAACATCTCAAATATGAAATACAAGACATACTAATGCAACAACACTTTTTCAATACCAAATGGAGTCAATCAATAGATGAGAAGAAAAAATCATAGTAGTATGTGAACAACAATAAGACGTCTAAATGCACAAAAATACTTCAAGAAATAAATCAATAAATAAGGTGAAGCAAATAGCATATATTAAACATGTTTGAGAAATTATATTCAAAGACAAGATAGGAAAAATAGGAAAAGATTAATTCCAAGAAAAATTGTCCAATTATGCCAACGCTTATTTTAGTTTTACACCTTTTCAATAAAATCTATAACACCAACAACTTTTCAATCTAAACAAGAAAAAATCAAAGACAGTTTTGACCACGAAAATGAGCAAATCATGACTGCAAACATATTTCAAAAGAACTTAGAATTTCATTGTGGCATATAATCATGGAGATAAATAACTGTTTAATCAAAAGAATTTAGAATCAATAAAGGAGTTAGATGTTAAAAGTAGCTCTTAAATTATAATTTCTACATGTGAATGGGCCAACTATCATGTGTATGCCAAAGTCGTCAGCTTCAACCTTAAGCTATGATTTTGCAAATCGGTAGAACACAAAAATAACACACTATGATATTCCTTTCAAAAATAACACCAAATCTATAGATACAAGTAACTCACTACTTCAAATTGAGAAATAATTTCAAGACCCTTAACAATAATAACTATTCTTTTTTGACATAAAGAAAATAACTTTACTTGCTAAAAGCGAACATGTCCATTAATAAAGAATTTAAACAAGACATGAGTACGGATTTTAATCAAGCAAAGGTCAAAATTTTATACATCTAATTAACTAAGGTGAAAAAAATAATAGTAACTATTCTTTTCAGCATAAAAGAAACAAATTTACATGCTAAAAGCTATCATATCTTCCAACAACGGATTTAAACAAGGAATGAATACGTATTTTAATCAAGCAAAGATTGAAACTTTCTCGATCTAGTCATAGTTATCAAAGAAAAAAGAGAAAGAAATATGTTAGCTAATTTTATACCAAGATCATAAAAATAGCCATAATATTGATATCACAACATCCTATGCCCTTCAAGGCCCTGTAAAGCAAACAATCCCAGCAAATAAAATCACTACTACGAAGCTACGAAGAAGGAGATGAAGAAGAAAATGATAACAAAAGTAAAAGGGAAAGGTATGATTACCTTTTTCGGAGCAGCAAAATAAGACTTCAAGCTTTCTTTGGAGTCCTGGTCACCACCGAAAAGAAATCTTTCGAGATCCAAGATTAGATTACCACTTGAAAATTTTTACAAAAAAAATTAACTCTTTGCTCAAAAGTTTTTTCCACCCTTTTAAACTTTTTTCAAATTCTTCTTTTCACTTAAAAAAATTTCAACTATTTGCTCAAAAGTTTTGCAACTCTTTGAGGTGTGGTCTTTCTATAAAAATAGTGTTAGTATTTATAAAATGGATGGGGATTAAATTCTTATCATCCGCCAATGTGGGAGAAAGAGTTTAGGGGTGTTTTGGAAATTTGAAATTGAGGAAAAGGTTTGTTGGAGAATAAGGTGAGGTGTAATTGTACAATCTAGTACAAATTTTGAATTTCAAAAATAGAAAAAGGACAAGGTTCAGGGGTAATGTACAATCTAGTACAAATTTAAAACTCAAAATTTGAATTTCAAAAATGCAAAAAGAATAAGATTGAGGTGGATTTAAACTATCTAGGACAAATTTTGAATTTTAAAAATTGAAAAAGAATAAGGTTGAAGTGGAATTGTACTATCTAGTACAAATTTTGAAATTTAAATGGAAAAAAGGATAATGTTGAGGTGGAATTGTACAATATAGTACAAATTTAAAATTCAAAAAATAGAACAGGGATAAGTTTTGGTATATTTAGGTCAATATAACCCCAATTGGGATTTAAAATTTAGCTAATTTATTTAATTTTGACCAAATTAAAAATCAATTGGTGGATTGCATTGCAATTATAGCCAATTTGATTTCAATTATGGCCAAATCTAATAGATTGGCAAAATTAAATTGAAATTCAATATGAACTAATACTTTCTTTAATCCCAAGCTTGTTGATTAGATAAAATTAAATAAATATTTCTCCAAATAAATTATTTTTGAGAACAAATCATATTTCAATCAAGATGTTACCCATTTGAATTAATTTTCAAGATAAGCTTTGATTAAAATCTAATATTCGTAAAATAAATATTTAAGTAACAAAATTACATAACTTCGTATAATTAAACATGATATATAATCTCTACTTAAAACGAGAAAATTACTCAGATAAATACTTTGAGAAGCTTTTTATTCGGATAAAATAAATATTATAATTTTATTTTAAATAGAAGAAAATCTGAACAAAACTTAGTTGTGGAGGGAAAAAAATTAGGTGTCAATAACTGCACCCTCATTTTGGATAGGGTGGATGCAAGTAACTCTAGGTAAAGGGAGTTTGATGTTCCTAATTTTTGTCCGACCACAAATTCATTTCTTAAAGAGGTTGTCTTTTGCATCAGTTTTGTAGAGTTATAGTCGGACCCTGGTATCTGTTTTCCTATATATCTTAGGTTTTAAGGAATTCAAGACACTTGTAGTTCATAAAGCTTGATTATGAAGTACGATTTTCAAAGAAATCATGAGCTATTCTAAGTTTCAAATTTTGGTGAAACCAGAAAGTTGAGAAAAAAGTAGATTGGTGGGAGGTTGGAATGCAGTCGAGTTTTCAACAAAGTGCTCAGCCTACATATCCCTGAGACTCAGGGAATCAGAATTCTTATAGTTTGACTTAATCGATAGAAAAGATAGTCTTTTATTTTAGACGATCTTTGGCTTGGGATGAATGATAAGTTGATTGAGTTTTGAAAAAGAGGCTTGTAACCTCTTAACCAAGAATTTTGGACCTCTTTACATCCATAGGTAAGAATTTACTTGGATATAGTTTCCACAGCTCTAGGTTTCCTATCACTCGAATTTCAAGGAAAGAGAAGGTTACCCTTGGTATAAGTGTAGAAATATCCCAAAACTGAAGTTGAAACTGAAATATCCCAAGTAACCATATTCCTTATAACAGGGGTGTGGTTCAATGGTGGTTGTTAGTAATCATCATTTAGCTTGCGTCCAAAGAGTTTGGCGTCCCTCTCTAGACTATGTCCCATTTTGCTGCTAAGAAAGCATTCCACGTTATGTTGCATCCTTTTTGGGAGTCTTCCGCACCTGTGATTTTGATTTGAGATTTTATTCTTTCGGATGCTCTAGATAACATCTCAAATAAAATGATCAGTTGTAAATGTAGCATTACACTAACGTAAATTGGTGAAAACCTATTTGAACATGCTGTGCTAAGATAGTTGATGAACAAATTTACACAACCTGTTCTAAAAATGTTATGCCACTTTGAACAGGGTGACAACCTAACATGTACCAGTAAAAGGTGAATGACTTATTTTGAATGTAACCTATCACTTTGAATGGAGTGACGGCTCAACGTGTCTCATTGAAAGACGGATAACCCATTTTGAATGTAACATGCAACTTTAAATAGAGTGATGGTCCAATGTGTCCCATTGAAGAGAGGATGACCCAATTCAAATGTAACATACCACTTTGAATGGAGTGCTAGTCCAACATGTCTCATTGAAGGACAGATGATCTAATTTAAATATAACATGCCACTTTAAATGGAGTAACAGTCCAACATGTCTCATTGATGGGCAGACGACCAAATTTAAATGTAGCATACCACTTTGAATGGGGTGATGGTCCAACGTGTCTCATTGAAGGGAGGACAACCCAATTTAAATATAATATGATACTTTGAACAGAGTGGCGACCCAAGGTGTCTTATTGAAGGACGGACGATCCAATTTAAATGTAACATGCCACATTAAATGAAGTGACAGTTCAATGTGTCTCATTGAAAGACGTGATACCCAATTTAAATATAATATACCACTTTTAATGGAGTAATGGTCCAATGTGTCTTATTGAAGGGCAGATGACCCAATTTAAATGTAATATGCCACTTTGAACAGAGTGACAGTCCAACGTGTCTCATTGAAGGGTGGATGATCCAATTTAAATGTAATATTCCACTTTGAATGGAGTGACGGTCTAACATATCTTTTAATCACCTATAATAAAATTATTAGTATCAAATGCAATATAAGGGAAATCGTGCATACCTTGTTTTAGTATGCCACACTGAAGGAGGTGAAAATTCATAATGAGTAACATATTATGTTAAAGGAAATGCCAATCCATATAATAACTTGTCACTTTAAAGAAAGTGGCAGTCTAATAACATAATAACATGTCACTCTGAAGGAAGTGACGATCCATAACATAATAATATGTCACTCTGAAGAAGGTGACGGTTCATAACATAATAATATGTCACTCTGAAGGAGGTGACATTCTATATCAAGATAACATGTCACGATGAAGGAGGTGACAGTCCATATAATGACATGTCACTCTGAAAGAGGTAACGATCCATAATATTATGTTATTCTAAAAGAGGTGACGGTCCATAACATAATAACATATTGCTCTAAAGGAAGTGATGGTCCATCACATAATAATATATCGCACTGAAGGAGATGACAATCCATAACATAATAATATGTCACCCTGAAGGAGGTGACGTTCCAAAACATAATAACATGTCATTCTGAAGGAGGTGATGATCCATAACATAATAACATATCATGCTGAAGGAGGTGAAGATCCATAACTTAATGATGTATTACTTTGAAGGAGGTAATGATCCATAATAATATGTCACACTGAAGGAGGTGACAATCCATAACATAATAACGTGTCACTCTAAAGGAGGTGACGATCCATAGTAGTATGTCATGCTGAAAGAGGTGACAATAATATAATAATCCGTATGGAAAATCCAAATATAACAATATGTGTCCTTTTGAAAAGATGGATGAACCAAATATAATAATATGTGTTACCTCGAATAAGTGACGATTCGGTATGTCCTTTTGAAAGGGTTGGATGACCCAAATATAACAAGATGTGTCACCTCAAATGGGCTAAAAATCCAATAAGTTTCTTGGAGGATAGAAAACCCTAATATATAAAAAAAATAGAAGTTAATTTATTGAACTTCATCCTTTGAATCAAAAATCCTTAAAAGTACTTGTGCACGTCCTGAGCTTCTGGATTGAATCCTCAAACTTTGAGAGGATTGGTTTGTGTTAGTTCTTAGAGAAGGTCTTGCATACATCACCTACATAACTCAAACAACACTCATTAATAACATAACAACTTTTTGAAACTAAGCCAAAAGTGTAACAGATGATAGAGTTTAAATATAAAGTTGTTCAACTCATGATGATTTAGAGATAGTGCTTTGAATAAGATCTCTATATCACTATCGTTATGCCTAATTATTTTCCTAAGAAATTAGAGAAAGTGTTAGAGATCATAACGAAGTAATAGAAACATAAATCAAGAGAAAAAGGGAGAAGAGAAGTTGTCTGAATTTTTATGACAAGGCCACAGTGGGTCTGGTGATGCCCTTTGTTATGCTTAACGTTGTCAAAATTGTGACTTTACTATTCCTGCATCCAAATAAAATCTTAATTTTGAGAGACTGATTGTGTTGGTATTTTCTTGCTCTCTTGATGTTTTTTGTTGATCATTGACTTTTGATCATGAAGCGTAGTGTGGAATTTTTGAGGATCTTCCTTAAAAATTCTTCCCTAGTTTAGAATGCAGAACACTTAAGTTCTTTGTGGCATGGCATAACTTGAAATTGTAAGAACTTCTCAAATTTATGCCCCGATTCATCTTCAACAACGTCTTATGTTCAACTTTAATAAATGTCAAATTTTGTGAAACTTTTGAGACTTTCTCAAAATTTTCTATCCACTTACATGCTCCCACATCATCTCCATGTAACTTATAAGAAGATCCTCTTAAAGAATTTTTAAGAACCTCTCAAAAATTTGTCAAAGGTTTTATGAAAATCTTATGGGGGAATATAATCGAGCTAGTAGAGTGTCCACCTATCTCATTGAGGTAGGAATCATATCAAATGTAGCTCCACCAATAGATGAAAAAATAAATTTTCTAAGGAATTGACCAAACCCGACATAGAAAACCTACATATTTCATTCTTTGAAAATCAAGTCCAACGTAGTTCGTATTACAAAAAAATCAAATCATAAAATACGATTACAAAAAAATAATGACAAAAAATAATGATTACATGAAAAAAAAATAGTATATTCAAAATGCAAGATATAAGGATGGTGAAAGTGCGCATTTGAGGAATTTTCATTTTTCTTCGCAACTGATGGCGCCAATGATTACTTTGTTTTTACTTTTTTGAAAGCAATCAAGTTTGATTACCAACACAAATCATCCTCTCTTTAAAAGAAAAAAAAACACTAAAAAAGGTAAAATGTTAGTTCATAAGTATTAATAATTGACCAAAGTAATATATGTGACAAAGCAAGCAAACATAGTCAAAGCAAAATAATGAAACACTTTAGTACATAAATAATTTTAAACCTGTCCTAACATACTTGGGACTTTTTAAGCCAAAGGTAATCCTAACGTTGAAGGATATATATGTTGTTTGTAAGAAGTTCTATTGCCACCAAAATACTATACAAACTTCATTAATAAATTAAATGGGTATACAAAATAAGGAAAAAGGGTAATACATGATATCAATCCCACACAGGGAAGAAAATATAAACTAAACCTTCTTGGAAGCCCCTCAATCTTTGAACTTCGAACGTCTGCATATCCTACCGATGAAGACCTTCTTTTGATTAAATGAAACTATCTAAATAAAACCCTCAAACTCAGGGGACAATGGTCCTTACAATCTAGAATTATATCCTTTAATTTAACACATAAAGAATGATCATCTATTATGACTCGTGGTCAAATAGACGTAAGACAAGTTTTTTAATGGGCCCAATACTCCTCTAGTATTGGGTCATCCTAGGGTCATGCCTAAACAGGTTTTTGATTTTACTGATCCTAGGTGTCTAGAATGGGTTTGGACCAGGCTCCTAAGCAGACGACTTGAGTTTAAAAATATGCACAGTCATCATACACCTAACATTCTAATAAATCATCGTATTCCCAAAACTTTATTTGGAATTGAACAATAGGGGTTGGGACATCCACGAAATCACAAATAATTTATATATTTTAAATAGAAAACATGTCATGAAATGCAACAGTTTAATTTTGCAGAATTTAAACACATACGCACATAAATAGTTTAAGCACATAAATATTTTGTTAGAACCTAACTAAAGTCCCCAGGAGAGTCGCCATTTTTGTTTTACCCCTTTTTTTGATTTCGAAGGATTGGAAAACATTATTTTGATTTTTTAAGCTATTTTAAAACTTTAAAGAAAATTTTGAAATTATTTAAGAATTACATAGTCGCCACTTAATTTTTTAGAAAATATCAAGAAAAACTAAAAATATTACTTAAAAGATTCAAAAAAGAAAAAATCTTAGAAATTCTGAGTAAAGTGTTCCTATTAATACTCATGGAAGGTTTTTAAGGAACCAAGAGTATTCACTAACTTGCAGTTATCCGGACTATTTGAGATTAACTTTTTTGACTAACTTTAAAAAAGTAAATTGTTTTTGAAAGAAAATGATTATGGAAAAACTTATCTTCAAGATTTGTGCAAAATAAATTTGGATGACTTAGCGGGGATCATTAACTAAATCTAAGAAAACTAAGAAAAATTAGCATATAAAAGGGAAAGGGAGAGACTAAAGGACTTAAGCCATTAGGTCCAAATCCATAAATCTTGTCCTAAGCTAATTTGGGCTTTTAACCCATCTTCACCTATCCTAATCTAAATACTTGGGTTTTTGGCCCATAAACTGTCCTAAGCTAGTTTTCGGACCTTTGAGGCCCAAAATCCGCTTCACCTGTATTAAATTACAACTTTGGCTTCGAGACCCAAATTAATGAAAAATAAATGAATAAATGAATAAATGAAAATAAGGCAATAATAAAAATTGGGACTTTTCAAGTCTCTTAGCTACCTCATCAATGTGTTTCGACCTATTTTTCTTCTTCTTCCATCTCTTTGAACCCGCACTTCATATAATTGACTTTGGGTTTAAACTTTGGACTTGACTTGAAGATATGGGTCTCATTGGACCATTATGAAGCAAGAGGAACGGAGTCCATTTGGACTCCAAAATAGATTCATGCAAATAAAAAGATAAAAAAAATAATTAACAGTTAATAAATAAATGATGAGATGAAAAAGAGTATTCTCAAGCATAAAGAAATATTATACTATGATATAAAGAAAATCTAATTATCCAATGAAAAGAAAAATAACCATTTTTCAAACTATCTTACATATAAAAAATCAAACCTAGCACAATATAATCAATTAATCCTTCAAAAGAAACGATTGACCCACAAGTATAGTTGCTTAAATTTGGACAAATATTTTTTATAGATTAACACATATTTGCACCAAATACTGTGATATGATATAGTCTAAGGGATGTTTTCATCAAATAAAGAAAAGAGGAATGAGCATAAGATGAGGAAATCTTTTTCGTGACATCTCAAATATGAAATACAAGACATACTAATGCAACGACACTTTTTCAATACCAAATAGAGTGAATCAATAGATTTGAAGAAAAAAACATAGTAGTATGTGAACAACAATAGGACGTCTAAATGCACAAAAATACTTCAAGAAATAAATCAATAAATGAGGTGAAGCAAATAACATATATTAAACATGTTTGAAAAATTATATTCAAAGACAAGATAGGAAAGATAGTAAAAGATTAATTCCAAGAAAAAGTATCTAATTATGCCAACTCCTATTTTAGTTTTACACCTTTTCAATAAAATCTATAACCCCAATAACTTTTCAATCTAAACAAGAGAAAGTCAAATATAGTTTTGATCACGAAAATGAGTAAATCATTACTGAAAACATATATCAAAATACCTTAGCATTTCATTGTGGCATATAATCATGGAGAAAAATAATTCTTTAATCAAAAGAATTAAGGATCGAGAAAGGAGTTAGATCTTAAAAGTAGCTCTTAAATTACAATTTCTACATGTAAATGAGCTAACTATCATGTGTATATCAAAGTGGTCAACTTCAATCTTAAGAGGTGATTTTGCACATCATTGGACCACAAACATAACACATTACGATATGTCTTTAAAAAATAACACCAAATCTCTAGATACAAGTAACTCACTACTTTAAATTGAGAAAAAATTTCAATACCCTTAATAATAATAATTATTCTTTTCCGACATAGAGGAAAGAACTTTACATGCTAAAAACAAATATATCCATCAATAACGAATTTAAACAAGACATAAGTATGTATTTTAATCAAGCAAAGATCAAAATTTTATCCATCTAATTTACTAAAGTGAAAACAAACAATAGTAACTATCTTTTCAACATAAATGAAACAACGTTACATGTTAAAGACGAACATATCTACCAACAACGGATTTAAACAAGGCATGAGTACGTATTTTGCTCAAGCAAAGATTGAAACTCTATCGATCTAATCATAATAATAAAATAATTATGCGAAAGAAACACGTTAGCTCATTTTATACCATGAACACAAAAATAGCATAATATTGATATCACTACATTCTATGGCCTTCAAGGCCGTCTACAACAAAAAATTGCAGCAAATAAAATTACCACTACCAAGAAGGAGATGAAGAAAAAAATGATGACAAAACTAAAAGGGAAAGGTGTGTTTAACTTTTTTGAAGCAGCAAAATGGGACTTCAAGTTTTCTTTGGAGTCTTAATCAACATCGAAAAGCTATTTTTTGAGAACCACGATTCGACTACCGCTTAAAAATTTTTACTAAAAAAATTCAATTCTTTGCTCAAAAGTTTTTCCACCCATTGAGACTTTTTTCAAAAAAAAAATTCACTACAAAAATTTCAACTATTTTACTCAAAAGCTTTTCAAATCTTTGAGGCTTGGTCTTTCTACCAAAATACCATTATTGCTTCTTATCTTATCTTGTATCTTCCAGCTGGCATGCTTATCTTTCTTGATTCTTTTATTCTAGGTGGACTTCTGGGATAATATTATCTTCTCCATTACATCTTGAACATTGATGGTCTGGATATTTGTGTCCAACTATCTTGCAATATCTTGTCAATAATCCGTATGAAATAAATCCTCTCTTAATTGCTCTTACAGTAGATTGTTTTTCTGGGTTAAGTAATGTCATTATCCATTGCCTAACATCTTCCATATCTGCTTGTCGTAGTTCTTTTGAATTTGAATAAATCATCTGATGGTCTCTTGAATAATAGCTCCATATTGGATTTCTATTGGTATAATTATTTGTTAATTCTTGAATAATTGTAGCTAGTCCAATGAGTCGTTTATTTGCGTAGAAATCAGGTATCTCAATCCTGGATATCTCTGGCTGTTGCACAATATCTTTCGGTATAATCATATCTCTGGTTAATCCTATTTTTACAACTTGTATAACTGGTTTTATTTCGTCGTATAATATCTCTGTTGGTGCAGTATAACACTTTATATAAAATAGATTTGCTTTGGTGATTCTTTTATAGGTGGTGAATATTTTATGTAATTCTTTCATAGTTGTTAGTTCTTCTCCGTCTTGGGTGTATATGGTATTTAATAATCCATAGTCAAAACAAGTTTTTATTAAGCTTGGGTTAGTTTTGGGTAGTGCAATTAGCTTGTTGTAACCTTGTAATTTTTGGATTATATAATTTGTGTTTGGGTCTTTGATATTTGTAGCTCTGGGGTTAAGGTTTAGGAAAGTTTGTACTCTGTAGATATTTTCTATGTATTTTTGGGCTGCATAGTTGTAAACTTTTTTATCTTGGTTCAGACTATCTCGGTATGTGGTAATTTTGTGGGGGAATGAACAAGGGGTCTTTTTGTGTTTTTGGCATAAATGGTTTCTCAAATATCTTATTCATATTCATATTCTGATATCTTTGTCTACTAACTCCTCTACTTGTACCTGCAGAAGTAGATTGATAAGCGTTATGGGTTTTATGGAGTGTCCCATCGTCTCCTTCTAGCTCTGGAACTTTAATGTCTTCCGATCGACATAGCTCTGCACACTGCTGAGTTAGCTGATTTGTAGCTATAGACTTCAGTTTTATCTTCATTAGTCTTTAGCTTTTCTATCTCATTACCCATACTGTCCACTTTCATTGAAAGCGTAGTTAGGGTGTTGAGTATTTTTTCTAGAGTATCTTCTTCTATTATATCAGTCTGTGTAGCTTTGTCTTGATATGTAATCTGCAATAACATTTTTGTTAGAACTAATTACTTCAATTATAAATGTGAAATTTAATATATTCAAGACTAGTCTCTGAATATCTTTTGTTGTAACTGAATTTTGTATTTTGTTTGTTAACCACCAGCGTACCTGTGTATTATCTGTTCGTACAATAAATTTGTTATATACGATATATGGCTCAAATGCTAACAAACATTTATATAATGAACATAATTATTTCCTATTTATCTCCCATTTTATTTCTATTTCATTGATGAGTAGTATCTACAATGGTGTTCTAATTTTTCTGCTTCATATCGGTATTTAAGTACTCCTCCATAACTACATTCACTAGCATCTTCTTCTACTATATATATAAATTTTCTATTTTCATCTGAAAATTGTAGTTTTGGTAATTCTTTACAAAGTAATTTTATTTTCTGAACTTGTTTTTTATCTTATTCATTATAGTTATATTCTACATCCTTTTTTAATTTTTTCTGTAGTGGTTTTAAAGTTTCTGCTAATTTTGGAATATATTCTCTTACTTGGTTTACTAATCCTAAAAATGATTGTAATTTCTCTTTTGTATCTAATTCTTCTTTCGAATTTATTATTTTTTGTACTATATGTTTTTGCATTTTTACTCCACTCTTATCTATTTGTATTCCTAAAAATTCTATCTAATTTTTCATAATTTCATCTTTCTTTTCGCTTAGACTTATTCCCGATTTTTCTATTATATCTGTAAATTGTCCTAATAATTTTAAATGTTCCTCTTTAGTTTTTGTATATAATAATATATCATCTATGTATACTATACAATTAGATAATTGTTTAAAATAACTATCCATAAAATGTGGATATCTACCTGGTGCATTTTTATATCCAAATGGTAATACGTTCCATTCATAAAATCCTTGTGGTACCGTAAATGCGGTTAATTCTTTAGATTCTTCTTCTAACTTTAAATGGTAAAATCCTAATTTACAATCGAATTTGCTAAAATAATTATATCCCTGTATTTGTCTTATTTTTAATATCTTATTTGGTATTGGATAATTATACGTCATAGTTTTTGCATTTAAATTTCTATAGTCAATAACCATTCTACTTTTTCCTCTTTTTTGTTCACTATGTTTATTTACTATAAATGCTGGACTATTATGTTTACTATTACTTTTTTGTATATATTATTTTTCTAATAATTCATCTATATGCATTTTAAATTCTTTTAAATCGTCAAAACTATATGTTAATGGTTTCTGGGTTATTATGCTATTTTTATCTATTAATTCAATTTTTATAGTAGTTTTATGTTTGTCCCATCCTTTTAATGGATCTTCACTATATAATTTTTTCTTAATTATTTTTATCTTATTTATTGAAAATATAGTTATTTATGTTTTATTTATCAAAAATACAAGTAGTTCTATTGTATCTTCAGTATTTTTTATATTTTCTAATTTTTGTGTAATTTTTTCACTTCCTTTTATCCAATCAGCTTTCTTTCTTATTTTATTATTAACTCTTTTTGCTCTTACTTTCTGTTTACATGGTGTTGTAAACCACCAGTCTGTTCTAGTTATTATATGTGGGTATAATTTATCTAAAAAAGGCATTCCTAAAAGTATATCTTTTGATGTTAGTTCATAATTATAAATTTCTTCTATTATTAATATCTTATCCCATACTTGTATTTTTACATTCCCAGCTTTATAAGTAATTAAGCTTCCTTCATTATTAAATCTTTTAACTATAATTGGTGTTTTTAATTTATCCCATTTACTTTCTGGTAAGCAATTATATCTACATAAATTAGCTTCTGCTCCTGTATCTATCATAGGCGTATAATATCTACTGTAATATCCTTCTACTACTATCTTCATTAATACATATATTTTCATTTTATGTTAAGGCTCTTCTTAAGAATAATTTCTCTCTGTTATATGTTAAGGTTAATTGTGTATGTTCTATATTATATGGTTTTACTTGTTCTAGCCATTTTATTCCTAATATTATATCTACTTTTTGCATTTCTTCCTTTACTTCAAATTCTATTTTTATTTTTCTAATTCCTATTATTATTTCTTTTTCTGCTATATTTTTACTATTTATTAAGCTTCTTGGTAGATCTGGGCACATATCATTATCAGTTTTATTTCTTCATTTTTTACTAGATATTTTGCTATATAATTTTCTTCTTGTCCTGTATTTAAGAGTATTAAATATTCTTTTTCATTTATTTTTTCTGTTATATAATATTGGTTTAAATTACTTGTTGAATTTATTTCATAACTTGTTCTTTTTTATGAGCTTGATGATTCTGGTTTTTCATCAGTTATTCTTTTCGTTGTACTTATTCTATCATTTACTATTTCTAAATTTTTTTCTATATCTATGTCTCTATAGCTATAATCATTATAATCTATTGTTTTTACAATTTGTTCGAATGGACTTTCTATTCATATTTTGTTAGTATTATTTTTTCCTGTTATTTTATGTTTTGTTGTTAATACATATAAATTTTTGCATCTTGCTGTAAATATTTTTGCTTCCTGGGGTTAATTCTATTCCTGATATTTTCCAATATAATACCAATGATTTATCTATATTTTTATCTGTTACCGCTACTAAATAATTTGCACTTATTATAAATTTAAATTTTTGGTATATTAGATTTCCTTTTACGGCAGTTATTATGCTTTTTTCTATAGGTTTTATAATTCTATCATCTGGTAAATATAATTCTATTGGTGTATCTATTCCTTCTCTAAAACATGCTTTTATTAATATCTCTGTACCTCCAAGGTGTACATATTTTATTGGGTCTCCTCTACTCTTTATATCGTTTATCTCTTTATTAATTATTCTTTTTGTTACTAGTGGTATACTAACTTTGCCTTTTGCATATCTATAATCTCTTATATGTTCCTTTTGGCATACTACATAATATTCATCTTTTTTCCTAGTAAAAATATTTTTTTATTGTTGGTATTTTAAATATTTTTTCTACACTTAAGTCTAATTCTTTTCCTTTTATTTCATCAAATATGTTACTGTCAAATATTATTTTTTGTTCTGTTCCTTTATCATTTAAATATTCTTCCTTTGTTATTATTTTTATATCTTCTTCAGTCATTTGATTCATCTATTTCACTATCTATTTCATTATCTGTTTCATTTTCTGAAATTTCATATATACTATCCTCACTTTCTAATTCATAATCTATATAATCTATCTATCTGCATATATTCTGTATTATCTATTTTTATTTCTGATATTTGTTATTTTTTGCATTTTTAGGTAATTTACAATTTCTAGCTAAATGTCCTAATTTTCCACAATTATAACAAGTACATTCTTTTATAGATTTCTTTTTTTTTATATATGGTCTTTTGTATTTACAATTTTTTACATAATATCTTTTTCTTAGTTTCTTGTATTTATATTTTGATTTTTTATATTTCTTATATTTCTTTTGTCTTTTTCTTTTCTTATAATATCTTTCTTCACATCCAAATTGGGGTGCTATTTTATCTTTGCAACATGCTAAATTTCTTATCAATGTTTTTTCCATTTTTAATTCTTCTCTGTATTTTTCACATAAGTTTCTATACCATTGTTGTAAAAATTTTATTCTTGCTCCTAGAGTATCTACTATTTTTGCTTCTTCCTAACTCTTTATTATCTTTGAACTAAATGGATCGAGTAATTTATTAGAATATAACTTTCTTATTTCTTTACTTTCTTCTATATTATATGCTCCTTTATAATAATATTCTTTAAATGCGTAAGTATATTCATCTCTATAACACATATTACATATTGCTAATTTTAACATTAAATTCCTATTTGTATCTTTTTCTTCATCTTGTTCTTCTTCTATTGTTGTCATACTACCAAATTCATCTTTTATAGCAGTTTCATATTTTTTTAATAATTATATAGGTGTTAGTTTAGTTGTTGTTGATGATGTTCCTTCTATAGGTTTATTAGTTCTTAATACCTTCTTGCTATTTTCAGTTAAATTTGAAAACCATAATTTCACTGTTCCTATTAGTGTTCTTTCTATATATTCTGATGCATCTGTTATGTTTATATCATTGTCTAATAATTGTTTTATCATATATCCTATCCATAATTGTATTATTTTTTCTGTATCTATTACACAGTCTAAGTCTAAAAAGTTATAATTTTTACTAACTATTTGTTTTGGTGTCCATTTTTCATATTCATTCTTTAGATTATATCTTTTAAACGTATTCTTATATTATGTAGGTTTTCTTATTTCTGATGTTCTAGGTATTATATTTTCATCTTCTTTTTTATCAAGAGTATTTATTTCTGTGTTGATATTTTTTAAGTTTTCTTCATTAATTACTTCTTGTTTTTCATTGATTACTAAATTTTTTGTATTTGTTAATATTTTTGTATATGTTTCATTATCTTCTAAATCATAATTATCTGTCTCTTCAACATCTATATTATTTATTTCTAATTCCTTGTTTTTTATTTCTAATTTTTCTTTAAATTGATTTATCTCGTTTAGTAATTTTTGTTCTTTATCTTTTTCTTCCTTTTCCTTCTGTCTTTGTTTGTATAAATCTTTTAACATTTGTAGTTCTTTTTCTAATTCAGCAATCCTACTATTTTTAGTTTCTTCTATTTTTCGTATTTCTTCTGTAGTTTGTTGTTTTATTTTTTCTATTTCCTTTTTCCTATCTATTTCTTCATTTTCTCTTTCTATTCTTACCATAGCTGTCAATTTATCTTCTAATTTTAATTCTTCTTTTTCTAACATTAAATATAAATGTTCACCTATTTTCTTATATCTTCTTCCTAGATTAGAAAATATTATTTTTATTTTTAATCCTTCGTGATTTTCATATATTTTTTCATCTATTATAAATTCTTCTTTGTTCACTTTATTGTGAATAGTTCATGTTGATATATATATTCTAAACTATCTATTTGTGATTCTAATTTTGATATTTCATCTTATGTGTATTTATTTAGTTTTCACTAACTCCGACAAATGTATTATAATGTAGTCTTTCTATTCTTATTTTTAATTCTTTACGTTTTTCAGAAATAATTTGTTTTAATTCTTTGTATTTTTGTACTTTATTCATTTAAATTATATTTATAATATTTTGGTGGATATCTAAGTCTAATTTTATCATAATTAGGTGGTATGTGTCTTATTCTTCTAGATTTTAAATGGATTATTAATTTTGCTTCAATACTAGATATTAAGGTAATTAGGTAGGCTAATCTTTGTGGGTTTTCTTTTGTTTTATTTAGACTTATATATTCTGAATAATTACTAATTGAAGATTCTTTAATTTTTCTAAAAGCTTCTCTGTTTTTAAATGGTCCTCTCATAATTAATTCAATCCAATCTAAATTCAAACATAAATTTGAACATATATACTATTGCTGTATTTTTTAAATAACTGGGCTCTGATACCATTAGTAGGGGGTGCAGATCTATGCGGATAACTAACTTATGAAATAGATAGGATGGAGATTGAATTCTTTTCATCCAACAATATGGGAGAAAGATTTTAGGGGTGTTTTTGAAATTTGAAATTGAGGAAAAGGTTTGTCGGAGGATAAGGTGAGGTGGAATTATACAATCTAGTACAAATTTTGAATTTCAAAAATGCAAAAAGGACAAGGTTCAGTAGAAATTGTACAATCTAGTACAAATTTGAAATTCAAAATGTGAATTTCAAAAGTAAAAAAAGAATAAGATTGAGGTGGAATTGTACAATCTAGTAAAAATTTTGAACTTCAAAATTTGAATTTCAAAAATGGAAAAGGAATAAGGTTGAGGTGGAATTGTACAATCTAGTACAAATTTTAAAATTCAAATGGAAAAGAGGATAATGTTAGGGTAGAACTGTACAATTTAGTACAAATGTGAAGTTCAAAAAATGGAAAAGGAATAAGGATGGGTAGTTTTAGGTCCTTTTTTGGGATTTTGGAGTTATTTAAAATATAACCCCAATTAGGATATAAATTTAGCTAAATTTATTTATTTTGACCAAATTGAATATCAATTGGCAAATTGCATTGTAATTATGGCCAATTTGATTTCAATTATGGCCAAATCTAATAGATTGACTAAATTAAATTTAAATTTGATATGAATTAATACTTCCTGTAATCTCGAGCTTATTGATTAGATAAAATCAAATAAATATTTCTCCAACTAAATTGTTTTTTAGAACAAATCATATTTCAATCAAGATGCTATCCATTTGAATTAATTTTCAAGATAAGCTTTGATTAAAATCTGATATTCTGTAAAATAAATATTTAAGTAACAAAATTATATAATTTTGTATAATTAAATATGATTATATATAATCGCTACTTAAAATGAAAAAATTACTCAGATAGATACTTTCAAAAAAATTTATTCGGATAAAATAAATCTTGTAATTTTATTTTAAAATCAAATAAAATCGGGACTAAACTTAGTTGTGTAGGGCAAAAATTAGGTGTCAGCACTCATAGGTACCCCTCATAGGTAGGTAATCTGAATCCTAGAGGAAACTCTGATGCCTAAGAACCTACTTAGGGCCTATATGTACTACCTACGACCCGTAAGTAGGGTCGTAGATTGATGCTAACCTTATTTTCCTACTTTGTTTTGGATGGAATTTTTAGATTTTTTATGTAACTATAAATATTGCATTGATGTTTTATTATTAATTTATGTTTTTCATACACTTACAACATTATATTAAGTTTTGAGATACAATTTTGATTTGGGAATTATTGTTCTTGACTCTTAGGTTTTAATATTAATTTGAGATTTCAGTTTTCATTCTTAATTATTTTGTGAGATCATTCATATACTTTCAGTTATGAATTATATGTGTGTTCCTGCAATCATGAGCAGCTAAACAAGGGTTATGGAAACCCTAAATAATAACAAAGTATAGAAAGTTCAAAGTCTTTCGTGATTGGTTATCTAGTATGTATTATGGTATTCTTCATATTGATTACCTTCTTGATGACTGCAGATGTTATGAACCTACCTATATTTGATACTAACTTGAGAGAGATGTTGAGATTAGGAAAAAAAGATCATAATAGTAATTTAAAGTTGTCAACCTTTATCTAATTAACTTAATACTGAGAGAAGATAGTTAATATGAGATCCAGGAAAAGGGTTAGTAATGCGACATTCATAGACCAGGAGGAGATGAGTGAAATTAACCAAAAAGGGGTTGAGAGATGAATTGTAATACATAAGTTGTTAGATTCTTCATACAAGGCACCGAGATAGTTTGACGAACATGATAAGTCTACTGAGTTTGGAAGTCAGGGAGAACATAATCCTAGAGATTACCTCTTATTGATAACAACCTAAATAGTCAAAGCACTGTTAATATAACTACTGTTCCTACACTCCCTCCTCCCCCATGTACTTTCTATATTTTTCAACTACATCAGCAAGTTCTTGAAAATTTTCTATCCTACTTTTTATGGGTTCGACCCAACCTTTGTTGGGTTCTATATTTGAGAAATTAGCATGTTATACTTTTTTAGGAGGAAGGGAGATATGCTCGAATAATGTAAATCTCATTGTCTTCTCATTGATTTCACACAGGGAATCACTAGCATGGAGTTAAAAGCTCGCATTAATATATTTGTTGTAGCTTCTTGGCATCTAGGTGTGCTAGGTTTAACTGAGTAGTTTAGAACTAGATTAGAAGCATAGGTATGACATAGATTGATAGTAGATTTCATTCTTAGGCCTTCAGTAATGGTGTTTGGATAGATAAAAAGGGTAATATTCAGTTGCTTAGATGAAAAAGCAAGGTCATTTGTGATATTAAAATCTATATACTCCGTCTGTTTCAATAAGAATGACCTACTTTCCTTTTTAGTCTATCAAAAAAAGAATGACCCATTTCCTTTTTTGGCAATACTTTAATTTCAACTTTCCACATGACATTTTTAGGACCACAAGATTAAAGATAATTTTGGAATATTTGACACAACTTTAATTTAAGGCCATAGGTTTCAAAAGTCTTCTTTATTTTCTTAAACTTTATGTCAAGTCAAAGTAGGTCAGTTTTTTGAAATGGAGGGTGTACTAATTAATTTGCATTTTTATTGATGTGTTTTATTCTTGAATGTTTAAAAATGGAGTTGTACACAAAAATTAGCTTAGAATCTAATAAATGCACAAATTAGAAGTAGTTAGCTATTAGTCTTGATTGATTCCAAGGAATCTATGATGGTAACCAGAGTAATGGTAGTATTGTAAGGTATCAATATTATGATGAAAATTTGGGGCGTATTATGGTATGGACCTTAGGGGTGTATGTTTACCTTGGAGGTTGCAAAACCTAACCAAGTCCTAACTAAGGTGAAAATTGTGTGTAATACCCCAAGTTTTCATGTCATAAACCAATCATCTTTTTCTCACAAAATCAGATCCAGCCTAAAGTAATGGTTACTCATAAGCTAACACTTTCGTTTCTGTATTAGCCTTATAACCATTCTCATGTCAGTGCATGTACTCAAGAAATCAGCTTTGTCATGATATTCAGTTCATATATCATGTTTCAGACTCTGTTAAGCAATTATGTTCCTAGTCATGCATGTTTAGTATGGGATTATAGTTTCTCAGTACTCTCAATTTAACCGGTCTTATTCAAGGATGAATGTTCTCCAGGGGGAGATATTGTAATATCCCATAATTTTCTTAGCCTAATTTCATCCTTGAATGTCAAAGGTTGGCTTAAAAAATGAATAACTTCTTATGCATGTGAAATTTTCCAGATTTAGACCTTGCATTGTATGGAAAATTGAATAAGCTTTCCCTCAATACCAATAGTTCCAAAATCCGATACTCCATTGAGAAGTTAGGGAATTTTTAGTGTTGATAGTGCGCCACCTAGGCAGTCACCGTATCGCGGTAATGGGTAATTTCCCATTTTTTATTTTTCAGTGGATCTCCGTGATAAGCTTGTATGGTGGATAGGTCAAAATTTCCAATTGTTGATTTTCAGTGGCGCAACGTAATAGCACCACATCGCGCCAAAGTGCAAATTTCCACTTGTCTTTTTTCAGTAGCTTAATGTGATTTCACCGCGTCGTGGAGAAGGTGTAATTATTGTACTCTTGATCCATAATTTGAATGCTTGTGTCATTAATTTAATCCTAAGCATGTGAATTTCTTATTAGGTGAAAAATGTTCATAGAAGTCACTTAGATCCAAGTGGAACTAAGAACATTAGATTCGTCCAAAATTTGGCATTCGATTCTACAAGGGTCTAATTTAAACGTGTATAACTTTTTATATACGTGGAATTTTTTAGCTCAAGACACACGAAATTGTATATAATTGAATTATCTTTCCAACGATACCAAATTTCCCTTAATTAGATACCCGAGTGAAAGTTATAGCCATTTTCGTGTGAGGCAATAAGTTGCCGCGATGGTACCGCATCGCAGCAAAGAGAAAAATCGGGATGCGGTTTACAAATTTTTGCTTTAAATGAATAAGGGGAAATGGGGTCTTTTTCCCCCTCAACCAGGTCGTAATATAACAATTTATAGTCGTCATTGCGGCATTATTTTGCCACCATTATCCTACTTTACTCCCAAGAACAAACCCTAATCAATTCTCTTCAAGATTCATCTATTCTATCACCTTCTATTCAAGAAAAAAATCAAGAATTAAGCCTTCTATTCTAAAAAGTTCAAGAAAATAATTCAAGAACATTTCCAAGAACATCAATTTGATTCATCCTCTTCAAGAAACAACCTTCAAGGACATAAATAAGAATTCAAGTCAAATTTCTTCATTAATTTGAGCAATTAAGGTATGTGGGATTTATGAACAAGGATATTCTTTTATCCTTGATCCCAAAACCAAGTTTTAATCACAATTCATATGATTTTGAATGAATACTCATGAGATTTGAATTAGGGTTCATGCCCATTATTTCTAGTTTCAAGATTATGAGATTTCAAGTGTTTTAGAAGATGAATAGCATGTCTATTTTCAGGCCTAGTGCAGTAATTTCAAGATTTTGAGATGAATTATCATTTTTTTTCACTATCAAGAATGATTATTATAATGTTTTAACTTGTATTTGATACATGGGTATCAAGCGCAAGTTTATATATTAATATTTCAAGAAAGATGATGCTTTAAGCATCTTATGATCAGATTATTTTCAGATTGTTCAATAAAGTTTTGATCTTTTGATCCTTAGATAAGATTTGGAATCCATTTTACAGATTTATTACAGATAACAGAATTTGGAATAGCTTTATTTACAAATTTAATCAGATAAAAGCATAATTGGTTTCAGATAAACCCTTATCCTAGTTTTAAAGTAGATTTCCAATAGAATGAGCACAGTTTAAAGGGAGTAGCACTTAGCACCAAGCGGGAAGTATGGGATTAGAATGACCTATCTTCCACAGCACTGCATAGCCAATGTAGGTATAGATTAATAGATTATTCCCACTTCTACGTGGATAATAGTTACAGATATGATCACTTAGCTTAGGTTATACTCCTAGGCAAGAGTATGACACCTCTCCTCATCATGAGATTTTTCCCTTAGGGGAACAAGATGTTAGAATCTATGTTAGCTCACATGGTTTATGTTAGTTAGAAGAACCTCTCTACTAGTTAAAGTGAAAGATTAAAAGAAAAGCTTTTAGAAAACTAAGTGTAAAGTCTCACAAGTTTTACGTAAATTATGTTTTACATAAAGATTTCAGCTTTCAAATTTCAGATTCAAAAGTGAGCTCTTTTTTTTATACTTAGACAGTATGATTTACAGATAGAATACTAGCACAACTTTCAAAACTATATGTTATGACTCACTAGATGTTCAAGTATGATATGTTATTCATAATTACAGATTTTAGTCTTTCAGATATTCTAGCTTTTGTGAGTCATTTACATTTAGCATGCATTATTTTACAAATTATGATGATGAGATCATATTTTTACTTATACATTCACCCCCATATAATCAGTACATCCCCAAAGTACTGATCCACATATACGTCTATGTGCTATATTGTATTATAATGTAGGTATCAGTTTAGTTATAGCACACATACCATATTCAAACAGTTTATAGCTTCTAGTCAGCAGGTGAAGAGTCCTCTTGATTCAAGGGCTCGAGTCAGTCATATAGTTTGAGCAGTATTTTATTTTTCTTTTTTCAGTTGAACTGATTTGGGATAGCTGAGGGTCATGAGCCGACTACCTATAGTCAATACTAGTAGAGGCTTCATAGATAGTCAGGTGAGTTAATGTATTGATTCCAGTATTATTTTGTAAAAGTAGAGTTGTAATGATTTTAATTTAGTTTTGTATTGATCAAATTCAGAAAAGAGTCATCTTCCACCTATTTCATTCAGATTTATGTATTTTATTCAGTTGCTTATGAGTTTTGCTAGTAGAAAGGATAGCTTGGGATCACTTATGGTCCTAAGCACCATGTGACATCTCGGGACCCATTTTTAGGGTGTTACAAACTTGGTATCAGAGAACAAGGTTCAAGTATCCTAGGGTGTCTGTTAAGTCGTGTCTAGTATAGTCTTGTGGAATGGTATGGAGACGACTGTACTTTTGTTCAAAAGGATAGAGGGAATTTAAGAAAAAGTATCCTTTCTTTCCTACTATAGATCATGTAGTAAAGTTATTCTCTCAGAATCTCTTATCTATTCATGTGTTACCCCAAAATTCCTCATCTATGACTTATTCTTGAGACAACATGATTAGAAAGTTTTAATTTCCTCCTCAGATAATGCTTTCAAATTTGCTAGTAAAAGTTTCAGAAGTCATACAAAGGGCTTGAGAGGAGCTCTCTAGTGTGTCATAAGTCCCTTATGTTGAAATTTGTGTCCTCATCCTTATGAGTTGTTAAGTTGAGACAGAATTAGATATGTATTCAGATTTCCCATTGACCCTTTTAATACATGTTGGAAAAAGATTGGCAATCACTTAATGTTTGAGATTTGGTACATGGACAAGATATCTTCCCTTGTGGTTCATGGCTAGTAGGCGATCATGTAACCCTTAGCTTGTATGGATAGGTATTGGTGAGAGTAATTATTCCTTGAGTGAACTAGTTAATTATGTACTTGGAATTTTCATTATATTTGGTTTATTAAGTAAACCGGGCTTATGTGTTGACTTAATATATTTGGTTTCTTGAGTAAATTAAAATTATGTGTTGACTTCTATATTTGATTTCTTGAGAATATTGAGCTTATGTGTTGACTTGCTATATTTGGTTTCTTGAGCAAACCGAGCTTATGTATGAGTTTCTATATTTGGTTTGTTGAGTAAAATAAAATTCATGATTGTTAACATTGTTATTGTTAAAATAGATCCTTAAGGGGTCTGAGTTAAATTGCAAATAAAGGGCATACCTCTGAATTGTGTATCTACTTAAGTATTTGAGACATGGTCAATATAGTGTTGTGGAGTCATGGTTGTTGACTTGGTTACTGTCTTTAGTAATGGTCTTGACTTTATATATTTTCTATAATGACCTACACTTGATTAAGCCCTTCAACCTATTGAAAAGGGCTAAGTATCCTTAATGAATATAAGTTACTTAAAAGATATTCACGGTTATGCTTGAAGAAAGGTTATGGTCATGGATCTACTAGTTGATATTGTTGAGATTAGGTAGAAGGGGTGTTACTATTTTTCTAGTAAATTTCCCATAGATCTAAATGGATCTCCAATTACTAAGGTGTTAATGCATAATCAAAATTTCGAAACCAGGTTAAGTGTAAATAAGGATATGAATTGACTGGTTGTTAAAGGTAGGACTCGTGGAGCTAGGTATGTTAGAATTATATTTAGTTAGAAAATGAGGTTTGACTTAAATACATCATGAGAGTTTAGTAAATATCCCATGAATTATTTCCCATTTGTTTCTCCCCTTATTTTAACTCTTCTCTCTCTCTAAAAAAACATCTCTTCTCCTTCAAGCTTCTCCTCTACTTCTCTTCTTTAAATTTCATTTTTTAGTTGCAATCTTCAATAAAAAGTAAGTATTTCTTGTACTATATTTTACTACTTCACACTATTCTCCATGATTTCTTCACATTATTTTCTCTTCTTTTAAATTAGGATTTACCATTATTGGGTAAACATCTGAAACTTATGAATATGGTGATTAGTGACTTGAATTTATGAATTTATGCAATGTATGTATTTTTCTTATGATTGTGAAATTCTATAGAATGATAAAGCCATGGGTTATGGGAATTTTTAAAGGAGAAGTACTGATGTGGCGTGAAAACACGACAGTTTCAATGCTTAAAACTATGAATTTATGCGTGAACTTAGGGTATTATGTTAGATATAATGCACTTTGGCATGAATTTCAGGTAAAATAGGTCTACAATAGAGTTTGAATGAAAAGTGATGAAAAGACCTGGAGCAGACCAACTTTGATCAATATATGAGTTAGCACTTAAGTCATAACTGACTGATACGACTCGTCTATTGAATCTTGAGAATAACAGAACCAACAGCCAAATTAAAGAGCCAAGTATGAGGAAGATACGACTCGAAAATCTAAGTCGTAAGGTAGGATATGAGTTTTATGCTGAAGCAATGAGCATAATAGAGTCCAAGATACTATCCAAGAATTAAAGTGACAGAAGTATACGAGTTAGAAGTTTGAGTACAACTCATATAGAGATGTTGTATGAATACTAGTGAGCTAGAGCTGAAAAGACTAAAGTCCAAGGTGGATACGGATGAAGAATCCTAGTCATATACGTGGTTATGATTCATAAGCTGAAATCATAAGTTGAACAGAGAGTTAAAGTCGTGGGAAGATTAAACACTGGACTGGTTATGACAAGGCAGGATACGACTTGCAAGCTGAGGATATGAGTGACTACCATGTCATACTGACTGCTGACTTAACTTTACCTTTCCCGTTTTAATAGAATTTTTATGTATTTTGAGATACTATGAATACCCTAAGGGTTATCGTTTATTACGTGATGCGTAGTGACATTCTTTTATGAAAATTACATATTCTGATAATTATTCTTGAGATTTGAGGGTTTTATTCAATTAAAGACTTTGGAGTTTAGTCATCTTATTCTTGTGCAATTGATCTTATGTGCTCTTCTTTGATAATCATGATTTCTTACACAAACATGAGTGGCTAATCTCCTTCTCTAGGTTTGTGGGAACCCTGGCGGATTAGGTACATAGAGAAAGTGGGACACATATCTGTTCTAGAGTTATGAATGTATTCTAATTCTTCTTCACTATAATAGATTTCAACTAACTGCAGTATCTTGAGATAAAAGCCCGTATTCGCATTCTTTTGATAACCAAGAAACTTGTGATTGGAAAAAGAAGATTAGGATAGTGATTGGTATTTCTACCTCCACCTTATAGTCCCCACATTCCATTTTATCACTTGATTTGATAACCAAGGATCAAGTGAACTGAGGACATAGCAAGAGACAACAAGGAAACATCTGACAATGATAACAAAGTCTAAGGGTGAATTTTATCTTTGCACTAAAAAATAGTTGATAATACCTATCTTGTAGGCTTTACATGTAGAATACAAAAGCATTGTGTTGATCACAAGAAGTGTGTGGAGTTCAGAATCCAGGGGAACACAAACCTAGTATTCGTCTCCTATTGATTACAACCTAAAATCACTCAAGAATTGGTTACTCTTTTCTATTGGTAAAAACCCCCCACTCCCATTTACTTTCCCGCACTGCTCGAGGGTTAAAGCAAGGCAAGCAACTGCTTACATTTTCCCTGTGGGATCGACCCCAACCTAGTGGAGTTATTATATTTGTATCGACCATATTAAACTTCCGATTGAGGGGTAGTTGTGGGTGACATCAAATTTTGGCACCGTTGCTGAGTAAAATAGTTTAAGTAATTAATTGAAATGATAAATTTCTTGAGTTTTTATTTTCTCTTCTTGATTTTTCATACGCCGGTGTATGCAAAGCACTAGGAGTAGAGGCAATCCCTTACTCCCTTTTGATCCAGAGCCAGAGAAAATCCTTTAAACACAGAGATGGATGTCAGGACAAGTTCGTGATGGGGTGCAAGAACCCCCACCTATGGATCCAAATATGGCACTCCTACCTGATCCATTAGACATGCAAAATAATACAGATATACAGACATAAAAATTATTGGAGCGAGAATGTAGAGAAGCTGAAGAAGCTAGAATGGCTGCTGAAGCAGAATTGGCGTAGAAACGTGGACTAGCCAGACTTATACAGGTTGTTGATCATCGGGTTCAGAGGGGAACACTTAGATCCATACAAGGAGGATGATAAAGATTTGGGTTATGTTGACCCTGTTGAGACATGAGCTATTATTCCTCTTGCTTTAGCCCCTAATGTAAAGTTTGATATTACTAGTGCTATGATCCTGCTATTAAATCTGAAAGGTGTATTTTCAAGAGCTGCTAAGGATGACACGAACATGCACCTTATTAATTTTCTTGGGATCTACACAAATAATAACCTCCCAGGGGTTGATTCGAAAGCATTGAGATTGAGGTTGTTCCTATTTTCTTTAACTGGAGAGGAATATCTATGACTAGGGGAACTACCAAGAGGATCTATCACTACTTGGAATGAGTTGAAGAAATAGTTTCTGAGCAAATTTATTCCTTCCCCTATGGATGCTACAGCTGAAAGATGAAATTTATAATTTCAGACAACTACCTGCAAAATCAATGTAGAAATGATGGTTAAGTTTTAAGAAGATGCTGAGTCTGGTACCAAACCATGGAATCAGAGGATCTAATTTGTAATAAATCTTCTATAGATCACTGAATGATAGTTCGAGATCCATGGTAGATACTATTTCTGGAGAAGCATTTATGCATCTTTATTGAGATGCTGCACATGAATTTCTTGATGATATTGTAGTCAGTCACCAATAGAGGATGACATACCTGATATTCTGATTGTGGTTGTGGTACGAGTCGTAACCTCTGGTTATGGATCATGAATAGGAGTCGTGCCCACTCTAGAATCAAGGTAAGATTCCAGGCCATACGAGTCAAAGAAATGACCCATAAGCCTGGGTACAAATCGTATCGACACTTTATACCCTGGCTTACTAGGTCAGTTATCGGGTTTGACCCGACCCATAACTTAAATAAAAAAAGAAAAATGTCAACCTGATTGAACACACGAGACTTTTAACTCATACCTGCATAGTTTTCTTCAAAATTTTGAACTTAAATTCTAAGAATCAACTTATTTTCGACTAAACTACTTACCAATAACCTTGAATCAGTCGATTGGAGCAATTTTTATTTGAATTTGGGTTCTTAAGATCCCAAAACCAAAATTTGTTGCTCTACACATACCTAGTAAGTTTTTGACCTTATTTTTGCTAAATTGTAAGTTGAAAAGTGTAGCATGAGGTATTGTTAACTTGGTTTAAGAAAAATTTCTTTATTTCATGATTTTTTGGTACACTATCCTTGCTCTTTAAAGGGAAAATTAAAAATGGGGGTTGAAATAGGGTTTAGGAATTGATTTTTGTGTTTTGATTATTTTAAATGTTGGATATAGCTGAATAAAGTAATGGGTAGTTTAGGCATTTCATCGGAGTCAAACTTTGAAAGTTAGACTTCTATATTACAGTGGACACGGGACTCCTTACGAATTGTACCCACCGTTATGGGATTTGTAATGAGACTCATACCCACTAACAACATGGAAATCTAACAAATTCAAAGTTCTAGAATAGATATGACTCTAACTTATGAGTCGTATCCAGACCTTATGACTCATACACATTAGTCGTACCTACTTGGGAAGAAAATAAATTGAACAAATGTGTCTGGCCATCTTACGACTGTTGGTCATGAGTTGTAACCAGCCGACATATCTAGTAAGAAGGAGTTGTAAGCTGGCTTTTAAACAAGGATTATGCACTGTCTAGGTTATGACTCAGGTATACAAGTCGTACCCAGAGGGTATGACCAGTACCCACCACTCGTACCTGATGGAACAAGGAACATTGAATTTTTATTTTGAATTTTTTGCTTTTATTTTTATTTATTAGTTACTAACCTTAGTGGATTTGTAGGAAAAATGCCTCCAAAGACTGCGTTTTCATCCAAAATTGTGGCAAAGAAGGGAAATAAATAAGCACCGATAGAGAGAGAGGAAATTACCTTCTTCAAGTCTGAAACCATCTCCAAAAGCAGTAAGGAAGAATATACCAGGACCTCATCCAAGAAAGGTGCTCAGAAAGGCAAGGCACCAGCTAAGAAAAAAGGGAAAAGAGCAGTTCCCCAAGAATCTTACACACTACTACCTAAGGGTCTGAGAAGAAAGAATGCAATAATATCTCCACCGCACACATCACAGCCTGTGGACGATGAAGATAAGGATAATGATGAGGAAGCTGAATCCAGTTCAGCTGAGGAGAGTTCAGATGAGGGTCAGGGTCCTGAGGTAGAAGCTATCCCGATAAATAGACAAGACCCCCACTCGGACTAGCCCCTGCTCTGATGCCCATTATAGAATAATGGGACTACCCTGGCATGTAGGTGATATTTAACAGAGGGCTGTCTCAGCTACCGAGAGGTAAGATTAAGAGATTCTTGTATGAGCATAGACAAATGACTACTATAGGTATTGCTGAATTGCCCAAATTTGTAGAATATTTTAGACATTATGGTTTTAATGGGATGATGAGAGCTCTATAAAGGTACAGTGAGGTGTTAGTCTGTGAGTTTTACGTAGCTTATAAGGGTGAGTTGATGAAGTAGTATCCACAGGGCATGCTGTGGAAGGGAGGTGATCCTATTCCCTCCCTGATGATTCATAGAGTTTGGGTTAATATATCACCCCAAACCATTGGCAAATTTTTGTATGGCCCAACATATTAGTCCCCGACTAACATAGCATAAATAGATTACAAAACAGCTGAAATAAGAAATATCACCAACCGAACCTTGGGTAGTGATAACAAAATGGTGATGTTCCGATGGATAGCTGCACAGGGCTAGCATGACACTTGGGTTACAGGTAGAATTGGGGAGTCACAATAGATAAAGAAGGGTACCCTCAACTTTGAGGGTAAAGCTTGGTGGAATATAGCCCGTCATAGGATATGTCCAACTATAAGTGATGATGTACTGAGCCCATTCTAGGATGTGATGATAGCAGTTTTTACACTCGGGTATGATTTTAATGTTGGTGAGTTCCTAGCCCGAGAATTGAGAGATAGGGTTGTTGTTGAGAAGAAGGAATTGCTAGCATACCCATGCATGATCATGCAGATATGCTTAGCTGTGGGCGTATTAGAGATCTTGGATGTCGATGCCATGAGAGAGGCCCGTTGAAATTTTGATATTGGCCTAATTTGTGATGTGGCCAACCCATTAGCCAGGCCTATAAGATAGGTAGCAGATTCTATGGCGGGAGCTTTCCCACAAGAGGATGAGGCAGATGTTGCTGCTATAATTAAGGCCATCGAGATAGGTGTAGACTGAGACTGCACCCACAAATGCAGTGGGTACTTCGTGCGCTCCACAACTAGTATGATCCTTACTTCTTAGGCCACGGGGTATGACTCTTGGTGTTATGATGATTTCTTAGACCGCCTGGATAGAGGTGGTAACTCATTTGTCTACACTTACTGCAAAAGTCAACAATATGAAAGGTGGAGTACAAACTTGGATGAAATGGCAGATGGAGGCATAGGATAGGTGCTTACAAGAGTACCTCAATGCATTTGTGTCAAGGATCACTCAACAGCTAGGTAGTGGGTAGGCGCCCACTGTTGATGATGTCCAAGTCGATGTTGCTGAAATAAAGAAAATAGTTGCCAAAGAAGATAAAGAAGAAAGAAGATAAATTAAAAAGGAAAGAGGAAAGAGTTGCTAAGAAGGCTAGATGTAATAGTAGCCAGAATAGTTAGTACCACGATATGGCTAGCGGATTGAGAGATCCAACTCCTGATGTTGAGGGGTCGATGTTGTACCTTCGCCTGTTGTTGATCCAATCTTGGTTAGGACATTTACTGAGGAGAGTGAGACCCGATCTGAGGCCCGACATACTGATATTGATGCTCTGGCACCTTGAGCACCTAGGTATGATTTTTGTCCCTACTCTTTTTATGTTTTATTGCACTGAGGATAGTGCAATGTTATTAAATTGGGGGTAGGGTACCAAAAATTTTGGAAATAGTTTGAAAGTTTTTAGTAGCTAAAATTAAAAGTTTGTTATGACTTGCAAGTTTGATTCAGGCAACTGAGATAGGGAGTAGATCAGCACGCCTATGGTAGCAGATATTTTTTGATTTTGACTAGGATTTTTATGAATTCTGAAAATTTGGGTTGTACTTAAAGATTTTGATTATGATATCGATTTCTTTTTGTGATTGATGAAATACTGCTGATTGTTGTGGTTTTTTGAGCTGGTCTTGTGAAAAGTAGTGTTAACTATGCTAAAGAGTTAGAAATATTGAGCCCCTCGAAAATTCTTATTTTAGAAATTGCATATAAAAAAAGTAATATATATGGTTGAGATGATTATCTTATAATGGCATTAGGATTCGGGATAGTACAGAAGGGAAAAGCAAATGCAGTGTTAGATATTCGGTACTTAGTCTTATAGCCCTATGCAAGTGTGTGTAAGGATTATTGAGTTCCTAGTCATGTTGGAATCTAGAACTTGCCCATTTTTTTACTGAGGTTTAGGATGGTTAGGTAGGATGTTATGATAGGTCCTTTTTGTATGAGTCCTCCTGAGACTAAAATGTCTACAGCAAATGAGCAAATCCCTTTATCTAAATATTTGATCTTTAATAGACAAAGTTTTCTTGTTACACCTATTACCTTTCCATTTAGCTTACAATGAACCTGTCTTTAACCCTGTTCCTCCTACGGACACTGTGCACCTCAACCCAAAAAATTAATCTAAGTAGAGGGTGGCTATTATAGGGGTGTGTGAGAGCAAAATTTGTACGAAGAAAGGGGATATAAGAAAAATAGTTGAATCATAGGCAAGTTTGATGACGAACAAGCTAAGAAAAGTGCAAAGTAGAGAAAAAGAAAAAGAATGAGAAAAATAAGCACTAGAAAAGCTAAGCCTGACCCAAATTGGCATATGCGTAAAACAAAAAAGAGACATAAGGGTGGAAATAGATTGAAAAGTTCAAAGTTTGTGGACCCCCTACTGAATACCCATTGTTTTGGTACTCATACTATATTTTTGTACCTTTTTTATGTAGATCTGATACTAGTTGTTGCCATTGACCATTGTTCGTGTAAAGTTGATCTTTCGGAGATAGGGTGATCTTTTAGAGTTTTGAGTTGCCCCTTTTCCATCTATCTTATTGTTATTTAGTCTTTTGTATCGAGACAAATGTATTGACTATATTCTAAGTCTTTTGGGTTGTATTATTGACATTATATGCTCTTGTACTGGCTCTACTAGGTTGTAGGATTGGTATCTTATGATGATTGTTTATCTATATAGAATGGTCTTCTTATTTATGACTTGTGTTCATTGAATTTGTCTTATGTTAGGTGTTTTCCTTCTAAATTGACCCATTACATTAGCTTCAGGTTATGGTATTGGTTTACCTGCTGGCGGGATTTAGTATGTGTCATCATGACTTATAAATTGAGTCATTACCGATTGGTATTAGAGCCTAGGTTTCACCGATATTGTTGGTATAAAAGCAAGTGTCTAGTAAAGTCCTGAGAATCGGATTATTGACGTCTATTTCCTATCTTTGGGAGTGTATGAGACAATATTAGTAGTTTTTCACTTCTATCACTCATATCATGCTAAGAGTCTTAGTTTGTTTGTAGAAGCATTCCTTTGACTTTACTTTTTTACAGATGGCCAGGACATGTGCTACCGCAACACTAGACGAGGGACCTGAGACCAATCCTAGGGATTCTACTCCTATTCGTGGATAACCTAGAGGTTATGGATAGCCTTGTGATGTATCCCCAGCTAGATTCCAGGATAGGCCACCTTCCCCAGGTCTTGTTCTTACTCTAAATCTTGAGATTCTACCGCCATAGCCAGCGGTAGGCCAGGGACCAACCCAGGTTCCACCAGGGTTTATTTCCTCTCTATTGCTTAGAGATGAATTGATTCAGCTTATGGGGAGAGTTGGTAGTGTGTTATCTGATGGTTCCTAGTCTACTGATTAGAGTAGTATTGAGGTGCGGGTGCTGCCTGTAGCTGTGGATCCCCAAGTTAAGGTTCCTCCTACACTGGTAGTCGCTCAGATTATGGTTGCTCAGCCTGCAATGTTTTTTGAAGAGCAGAATATATTGGGTAGATTCTTGAGATTAGCTCTGCCTATATTTTCTGGTGCCCTAAGCGAGGATGTATATGAGTTTTTGACTACTTGTGAGGACAGGATTCGTGGTTTGGTCTTTATTGAGACTCGTGGTATGGATTACACCATATTTCTATTGGACTTGTCGGGAGGTTATATGGATTCTAGACAAGTTGGATCTTCTCTTTGGAGTTGGACTCAGTTCTCTGAGATGTTCTTAGAGAAGTATATGCCTCACAGCCTTAGAGATCATTTAAGGGATCAGTTCTCTAGATTGGAGTAGGGATCTATGACAAATGTAAAGTATAAGGTTCATTTTCATGATTTGGCTAGGCATGCGACTTCTATTTTGGATACTGAGTATGAGAGAGTTCATTACTTTTTTAGAGAGTTGAGACTGCCTATTTGTTTGTCTACTTAGAGTTTGGTCATTGGGGTATGTCTTTTGCTGAGGTTTCAGATCATGCTCGAGTGATAAAGCAGATGCATCGTAAGGCCCGAGGGGGAAATTATTAGAGGGCTAGATATCAGGTAGTTTCAGTGGAAGTTGTAGTAGTTACCGATTTAGAGGTAGTAGCTCTCATAGTGGGTATTCTCTGTGTCCACCCTATCAACCTCAGAGTCAGCCTAGTTGGCTCGTTTAGGCAGCTCTTCATATTACTGACGGAGGTCAATCTAGTGCTATTAATCTCCCAGGTCAGGGTAATGTTCAGTCTTCTAGGGGTTCGTCTTCTAGTTATTCTAGTCGTGGTGGGTATTCTGTTTCAGCCAAATCTATTGGTTCTAGTTCAGCTCAGAGCATGTGCTATGGTGGCGGGTACTTTTGATTATTTTATGTGTGAGTGCCCTAGTCATGGGATAATTATTGTTTCAGCACAGGGCTTTTCCTCTATTAGAGCAGTTCATCCCTTAGCTAGAGATGGTTCTCATAATCGCAGAGGTAGTTCCCATGGTACTCGAGAAGATTCTCAAATAGGCAGGATAGAAGGTCGGTCCGGTGGCCGGCGTGGTCAGTTGTATGAAATACTTGCTAGACCCAAGGCTGATAATTCGGATGCTATTGTTACAAGTATGATTTCGATGTGCTGGAAGTAGGCCCTTGCTTTATTTGATCCAGGATCCACTTAATCTTATATTTCAGCTTATTATGCACCACAGTTGGAGTTGAATAGTGATTTATTATCTATGCCATTGCCCGTATTACTCCCATAGGTGATTCTTTAGTAGTGGATCGAGTATTCAGATCATGTATGGTGACAGTTAGTGATATTAATAATTGTGTTGATCTTATTATTTTGGATATGATGGATTTTGATGTAATTTTGGGCATAGACTGATCATCCTGCCATCATGCGGTCATGGATTATTTTTCTAAGACTGATACCTTAGCCATTCCCGGCATACCCCCAGATGTGTGGCATGAAACTGTTAGTCACAACTCGACTGGGATTATCTCTTATATGTGTACTAGTAGACTTATTTCGAGGGGTTTTAAGTCTTATCTCTCTTTTATTGGTGATATTGGTGTAGAGAGTCTATTGTTTGACTCTGTTCCTATTGTTAGTGAGTTTCCTAATGTGTTCCTTACCGACCTTCTCGGTGTTCCCCCTGTCCGTGAGATTGAGTTTGCTATAGATCTCAATCCTGACACCCAACCTATTTCTATGTCTCTTTATTGTATGGCTCCTGCCGAGATTAAGGAGCTGAATTCTCAACTTTAGGATATTCTTAGTAAGGGTTTTATCATACCAAGTATGTCCCCATGGGAAGCTCCTCAATTATTGGTGAAGAAGAAATATGGTTCCATGTATATGTGCATTGATTATAGGCAGCTTAATAAGGTAACGATGAAGAGCCATTATCACATGCCTCGCATCGATGATTTGTTTGACTAGATTCAGGGTGCAATCGTGTTTTCTAAGATTGATTTGAGATCTGGCTACCATCAGTTGAGGATTCATGCCGATGATGTCTCGAAGATAACTTTTATGACCCATTATGGTCATTATGAGTTCTTAGTAATGTCATTTGGGTTGACTAATGCCCCAGCCGCATTCATGGATTTGATGAACTAAGTGTTCAGTCCTTATTTTGACTCCTTTGAGATCGTGTTCATTGATGACATCCTTATGTATTCGAGGAGTAGTGAGGAGCATGCACGGTATTTGAGGATCATGCTCTAGACTTTGAGAGATCATTTTCTTTTTTCCAAGTTCTCCAAGTGTGAGTTTTGGCTTGAGTTGGTGACATTTCCAAGACATGTGGTGTCTAGGGAAGGTATTATGGTAGACCCCACAAGATTGATGTGATTCGTGATTGGGCTAGACCAACATCGCCGACTGAGGTTCATAGCTTTATTGGTTTGGTTGGTTACTATAGATATTTTTTTGAGGGTTTTGCTACTATCTCAACCCCTACAACTAGATTGACTCAGAATGAGGTTCCTTACGATGGTCCTATGACACGACCTGCCCTGGGGCCTTGTCCCAAGGCCGACTAGGACCAGAGACCACCCCCAATACCAAACCCAACCTCTAGCCGCGTGCCCTGAGTTGGCTGAATTCCGAGCATGTAACAAGATAGTGTACAACTCACATAAAAACTTTGGGAATAGATCACAACTGTGACGGACCCAACCGAGTCCAACTATCCCATACCAATAATCCAACCATACCAAACCATACCAAAACAAAGGCCATAAACCTGTCCATAACTAAGGATGTTCCAAAACATAATATAATTAATCCCAAAATGAAATAGAATAGAACAACCAATAATATCGTCTAATGATGTCAGACTTACAACTTATTCCAATTCCAAAGTCGACACCAATACTGATCTCATCCATGTCAACCCATAGAAGTACCATAAAGCCTCTAACCAAAGGAGTAATGAAATTCAGTTGGGACATGCCCTTAACCATAGACAAAACCAATATCCAAAATAAAATTGAAGTGTCTATAAATATTCATAACATGAAATAGAGCCTTCCAAAAAGATGGAAGCTCACCACTTCAGTCCAAATGTTGTCCCCAAGTCAATCACTATGTAGGAGGAGTAGAATAGCCGGTTCCTGCATAGTATGGGTATACAGACACCAGTAGACAGGGTTAGCAAGTGACCGCTAGCATGATCTTAGGGTAAGGATAAAATAATGCCATTTATAAAACCAAGTAAAACCATCTATATGCACATAACCATACATATATATATATAACCATGCCGAGAAAAAGGGACCGAGTTTAGTATGTCTTTAAAAGCTTCATTGGGTTGTTTAGCTTTGCCGTCCTAAACCACCCATAGGCTACATGGGTTCAGCTCCCCATATTAAAAGGGCCCTAGTTCATGTATCCGCACGACCAGGGACTTATCCCATGGGATGACTAGTACATCCCCAAATAAAGTGTGACATCAAGCACACAGTTACCAAGACCAACCTCATATCGGCAAATATGATTTTCCAGTTTTGGTCCCCTCGGGACCTCTATCTTTCATGGCTTTGCTACACATCCCACCATTATTTCCCAATTAAAACCAATTTCGAAATAACCAAACCATTATCCATTCATTAACCAAGGCCATAGATATTGGTATCGTCATACCAACCCTTACTTGCAAGTGTCATCCATAGCCAACCATTTATAGTTTAAAGTGACTTTCAAGTGCCCTTCCATTTACCATATTAAACCACTTGGGAGACTTCCATGTTCTCCACAAGCATAACTAATTATCCTTTTACCATTCCAAGCCATTTTAACCATGCATAATCCCTATACCAAGTTTAAAACATGCAAGAGTTCCATTAAAAGTAGCAAATGCAATAAACATATCTTTATAAGCATTTTGTCAAACACATTGGGGGCATAATATGACCAAAACCAATTCCAATTACCATTAAACCATTCCCATTTAATCCTGTTATCCAAAACCACCATTAATGCATATAAAAGTATAATTAAAACCATGTGAAACCATAACCAACCATTTAATGTCAAAACCCCCCAAATCATATTTGAAAACCAAAATCATACAATCAATGAATTCAAGGAAACATTCATAAAACCATGCCTTTAGTTAGAATTAACAATGAGGAAAGAGAACATGCCTTAAACCAAGATGATGATGGAAGGAAATCACCAAGACAAGCTCCAAATCGATCCTTTAGTTGAAACCCTAGCTTCCCTTGCCCAAAGGCTCTTGAGAGAATTATAGAGTGATTTAGAAAAGTTTCTAAGTGTTAATGAATAGATTAATAGGGTAAATAACCTCCCAAGTAGGTTAGAAGTCGAGGGACCCTATTAGGATAAGTAGGTAAATGTCCAAAATGCCCCCACTTAAGTTTCACCAAAATCTCATCACAGGGACACGACTGACCCACACTTGTTGTACCCTTCAAAATAATCGGTATCCACCACTCGTATCCTGAACCTCTACCCTGGGACCAAATACTGTCCAATATATGACTCATCCAACTAAGTTGTAACCACAGCATATGATCCGTATCCATGACCCGTATCCCTGGCAGAATAAAATACCTGAAGGGTTAAACACTTTCTACCATACGAGTCCCTGGTATGATTCATACCCTGGCTTACAGCTTATGGTGAGCCACTCATACTCAGATACAACCTAAGTAACCAAGTCTAAGATTAAGTTAAGGAACCAAAAGATTCGTAACCACCAACACGACTCATACCCCTAAGTCTTATCTATTCCAGTGACCTAAATCCATCCTACCAACCAACACTGATCAGTATACGATTGGACCATACCACCTATACCCCAGCATACGAATCATACCCATGAGTCATATTAGGTCTAGAGATGAAAATTCTAGGAAATTATCTAAGGTCCAAAAACTAGGATATTTCAGTCTCCCTCGCTAGGAACATTCACCCCTAAATGACGGACAAGGTAGGGGTAACCACACGCACGAGTCCTTTGCATTATGTTATCAAACATTTTCCCAATCTTTAACAAAGTTTGAAAACAAAAAGGCAAAGATATTAATCTTTCATTTAAAAAACTCTAAAAATAAAGATGTGTTGGAGACACATACCTTTCGTACGAATCCCAAGAGCAGAAAACAAATGCGGATATTTAGACTTCATGTCCTCTTACGCTTCCCATGTAGCTTCTTCCACCTTATGGTTCCGCCAAAGAACCTTAACCGAAGCCATATCCTTTGTCCGCAATCGATGAACCTGCCTATCTTGGAACTCAACCAGGACTTCATCATAAGACAAGGAATCCATGAGACCTAATCCTTCAAAAGGGACAACCGAAGAAGGATTACCAATGCACTTTCTTATCATGGAAACATGAAAGACCGGACGAACTAAGCTCAAGCTAGATGGCAACTCAAGCTCATAAGCAATATTACCAATTCTTCTTAAAACCTCATAAGGACCAACATACTGGGAACTGAGCTTCCTCTTCTTACCAAAGCGCACTACTTTCTTCACGGGAGATACCTTGAGGAAAATCTTATAACCAACTTCAAAACCTCTATGCCTAACATCCGCAATGGACTTCTTGTGACTTCGGGCAACTTTAATCCTATCCCGAATCACCTTCACCTCCTTTATATCTTGGTAGACAAAATTGGGACCAAACATGTCTGCCTCACCAAGCTCAAACTAACCAATAGGAGATCTACACCTCCTACCATACAATGACTCAAAATGGGCTATACCAATACTAGAATGATCGCTATTGTTGTAAGCAAACTCCACCAAAGGTGGATGCTCAACCCAATTGACACCATAATAAATCACACAAGCTTAAAGCATATCCTCCAATGTTTGAATAGTTCTCTCTACTTGCCCATCCGTCTGCGGATGAAAAGCAGTAATTAGACTCACCTTGGTCCCCTACCCTCTTTGTAAAGACCACTAGAAATAAGACATAAATTGTATGCCATGATCAGAAATAATAAAAATAGGCACCCATGCAGCTTTACAATCTCCTGAAGATACATCTTAGCATAATCCTCCACCAAGAAAGTAGTCTGCACTGGAAAAAACTGTACAAACTTAGTCATCCTATCCATGATGACACAAATCTAATTATATTGACTTCGAGATTGAGGAAGATCGATAACAAAGTCCATATTGATCACTTCCCACTTTTAATCGGGCAAATCAATTTCTTGAGAAAACCCTCCTATCCTCATATGCTCAACCTTAACCTATTGACACACCATGCACTTGGCCACGAAATCAGCCACATCCCTCTTCATGACATTCCACCAATAGATCTCCTTGAGATCATGATACATCTTAGTTGAGCTGGGATAAACAACATAATGCGACTCATGTGCCTCAGCCAAAATCCTTTGTCACAACCCGACAACATCAGGAACACATAACCTCTCTTGGTACCTTAAAGTACCATGACCAATGATCTCAAAAACCACTACCTTTTGCCCACAATGTCAAGCTTTATTTTTATCAAGATAGGATCTAAAACTTGTTTCTCCTTAATCTTCGCACCAAGAGATGATCGAAAAACTTATTACACCACCACACCCCCATCCTTGGAGTCCAAGAAGCAAACTCCAATATTAGCCAAGCGGTGAATATCCTTCACTAACTCTCGCTTTCCTTTCTCTACATGAGCCAAACTCCCCATGGTTAACCTACTGAGAGCATCAGCTTCTCCATGATACACTAGGATGAATAAACCCCTTATCAAAAAGATCCTTAAGTTGCTCTATGAGTTCCCTTAACTCAGCCGAAGCCATTCTATATGGAGGAATAGAAATTGAACGAGTGTCCAAAATTAGATCAATACCAAACTCTATTTCCCTATCTGGAGGAACACCAGGAAGATCATCCAGAAAGACCTCTAGAAACTCATTAACCACTGGAATTGACTGGAAAGAAGGACCTTCTAAGTTAGAATCTTTAACCCAGACCATGTGATAAAGAAAACCTTTGGATATTAACCTCCAAGCTCTAAGATAAGAAATGAACCTCTCCTTAGGAGATAAAGAAACACCCTCCCACTCTATAACTAGCTCACCAGGGAACCTAAAGATAACCTTATGGTTCCGACAATTCGAAGACGCATAACAAGAATGCAACCAATCCATCCCCAGAATGATATCAAAATCTACTATGTCTAACTCAAATAGATCCACCAAGGTCTGCTTGCCACCAACAGATACCACACACACCCTATAGACTATCATAGTAATAATCGAGTCACCTACTAGGATAAAAATAGAAAAAGGATCCAAAATAATTTTTGAATCAAAACCAAAAGATATTGCCCCATACGGAGTCACATAGAAAAGAGTGGACCCTAGATAAAGCAAATAATATACATCACGAGAGAAAAGTTGTAATATACCTCTAACGACATCAAGTGATGCCTCAGATTCCTGTCAGAATGCCAAAGCATACAACCTATTATGACCAATACTAGAACCAAGAACTGGAATAGAAGCTGATACAATACCACCGGGTGTAAGAGTAGAAAATGAAGCCAGAAGAATCTTATTCACCCTCATAGAAACCTTATTGATAAGATAATCCCTAAGCTGATGGCCTTCCTAGCCACACTTAAAGTATTTGTCCCTTTCTTCATTGCAATAACCCCGATAAGGATGACCACAAAATCGACAAGAAGGACATAAAAAATTGACTGCCCTCTGCTTATGTGAGATTGGGCACCTTGCACCTAGAAATTATCACCACCATGATGACTTCTATCGCCCAACTGAAAAGGAGAACTAGCAAAAGAGTAGGAACCAGAACACCCCCACTTCTTCTTATGCCATTTGCTACCATCTCGACCACCCTGATACTAAGCACCTCCCTAGTTAAAAAACTTGTTTCTCTTCCCCTGCCTATCCCCAAACTCTTCCTGCTTCCTCTTCTCATCCTTTACCTGTTGTATTTGAATAGTTAACTTAGAGATATCCATATCTTTAATCAACAAGGCAGTATTGCTCTCTAAAATCACATTTCGATTCATCCCAGAATCAAACTTCCTCATTCTAGCTCGTATGTCAGCCACAAAATCAGGAGCATACCTTGACAGTTGATAAAACTTCAAGGCATATTCCTTGATTGACATTTTCCCTTGCTTGAGGTTCTTAAACTCTGCCACCTTTGCTTCCTTCAACTCTTGGGGAAAGAAATGATCCAGAAAAGCACCAGAGAAGGCATTCTACAAGGATGACTCCTCTACATCCCCTATATCCCTATCCCACTCTTCATACTACTAATATCAAACATCTTTGAGATGATAAGCTGCAAAGTTTACCCCTTCCACATTGGTATCCTACATCACCCAAAATATCTTCTCTATCTCATCCAAGAAGCCCTGTGAATCCTTCTCCACCTTTACTCCAAAAAAAGTAGGAGAACCCATCTTCATAAATTGGCCAACCCTTATAGCCTCAGCAGTCAAAGCACCAGACACATTCCACTCAGCTTGAGCAGCAACCAATTTAGTAATATCATGAATAGACTAATGGAATTCTGTATTAGTCACTTCGCCTTGAGGAGGACTAGTAGCAACTGGTAGAACTCTAAAACTATTAGGGATAGAACCATGAGATCCAAGATGAACCCCAAAAGTAGGATGCACCCCTTTAGCATTACCCCCAAATGGGATAAAAGAATTTCCTTGTGTTCCAGATCTACGAGGCATGATCTGAAAGACGAATAAATAAGAATTTGAGAAGATTCCAAGACTAATACTCTAGGCTTGAAAATAGAATACCAAGAAATTGAAACATTCCTATATGTCATGAACCTCTCCCTTATGAGTGTGGCACGCTACACACTCTTAAAAGAGACCCTACTCGACATGGATTTATAGTCTCCCAATTAACCATGAACTTAGGCTCTGATACCAACTTGACATGACCCACCCTGGGGCCTTGTTGTAATAGGTGTCCCGATTCTGACTAGGATCGGAGACCACCCCTGTTACCCAACCCAACCTTCAGTCGTCTACCCTGAGTTGGCTGAATTTCAAGCAATTAACAAGACAGTGCATAGCTGACATAAAGACTCTAAGAATAGATCACAACTATGACCAACCCAACCGAGTCCAACCATACCAAAACAAAGCCATAAACCCGATCATAACCAATGATTTTCCAAAACATAATATAATTAATCCCTGATAGACCCCAAGCACACACACAAGTGTACGTGGTATACCAAGTAATATAGTGGCCTTTAAGAAAGCCGAATATCGATCCTACAAGGACTTGTTCTAACAACTATTTGATTTTAGTTCACAATTTAAATTCAATTGATACAAGAGTAACAAAAATGGAGTTTTGAATATTGTAAATTATAAGTATAGTAAACAATGTGTAAAATAAAAGTCTTGATACAATGAATAGAGTAAAGCCTAGGGTTAAAGCTCTCTGAACAATCATACTATGTTATTGAACTTCATTCTTTAACTTGCTCATCTTGGTTATTGATTCATAGGTTTAATCGCATGATCATGGTTTCCCGACCTCTAACCATTTACCTAATTTAGACATTAAAACTACATTATTGAGTAGGGATGTAGTAATCCAATTAAGTTCTTTAAGCTATCATCCTACATGTGAATCAACTAAGGCATCTAAATACATCTCTATCCTAGATGCTAATATGAATTCTTTATTTCATAAAAGAATACAAACCATACATTGTTCATCCCCATGTTCTATCTCTCTATTCCCTCTTTCGAGATCACAAAGTTAACAATTGATGTATTTTAAGAGTGATCAAGCCTCAAAATAGTTAAAACAAGAATAAACACACAACTAATAACGATAAGCAAATCAAATGAGCTTAATTCAAAACAATAGTAATCATGTTCTTGGATTTAACCCCAAAAAGGGAGTTCTTAGCCAGTCATAGTCATAATTATCATCCAATTAACTGTATGAATGATCAAAAGCATAAAAAAGCTATATTAAAAAAATGAAAAACCTAAAGTTAAAGTTGCAGCAGCCTCTATAATTGTCCAAGACATTCCAATATGTCCAATATTGATCAAAAACATGTACAGCGTAGTATTTATAGTCTAGGATAAACCTAATCCATGTTGAATAAGGACTTGCACATTTTTCGTGTTTGAAATATGTGGTACGGTGCGTTGGCTATTGTATGGACTTAGAAATGCATCACCTTGCTCATTTTATGGAATATGTGATGTGAGGCATTGCTTATAATGTTGCAAGAGTGGTGCGACATGTCCCTATCACATTAGCTCACTGGAATTAGCATCCAAAATAATGGTTAAGTACTTATCATCCAATCTTTTATCCCTTGTCTTGTGGTGTATTTATAATGGATTTCCAGCCTTTATATCATCAATGTATCACCATATTCATCTCACAAAGCTTCCTAAATAATCACACACCATGTATTACAGATCATAACAACGCAATATCCCTAATGATGAATCAAAACAAGAGATAAGACTAGGCTAGTTTATTTTAATCTTCAACTTATTGTTCCACTTCTACACTTAATAAAATTGAACTTTGCACATACCTAAAAAGTTTTTCCACATACAATTAAACATTTAAACTATTAGGAACTTATTTAACACATTTGAATTCAACGAAACCAACTAGACACACACCTAGCTTAAGCTAGTAAAAGTAGTTTTCTCAATTGAACTCTAAATGACTCAATTAAGTCCAAACTTGTCTAAAAACCCTTTTAACCATTGTAATCACATTCTTGAACACTTATATTCTTGTTTATATCATCATTCACACATTAAGCATATGAATTATCCTCAAAACAAGGCAAAATAAGAGAGAATAGTAACACTATAGTGCATAAATACATGCAACATCAATCCCAAAATGAAATAGGATGGAATAACCAACAATAAATTCTAATGATATCAGCCCTATAGCTTATTCCAATTCCAAGGCCAACACCAATACTGATCCTTCCCATTCCAACCCATAGAAATACCACAAAGCCTCTAACCAAAAGAGTAATGAAATCCGGTTGGGACATGCCCCCAACCATATCCAAAACCAATATCCAAAATAAAATCAAAGTGTCTAGAAATATCCATACTATGAAATGAAGCCTTCCAAAAGGATGAAAGCTCACTACTTCAGTCCAAATATTATCCCCGAGTCAATACTATATAGGTGGAGTAGAACGGATGGTTCCTGTATAGTGTGGGTATACAGCCGCCAGTAGATGAGGTTAGCAAGTGAATACTAGCATAATCTCAGATTAAGGATAAAATAATCTCATTTATAAAACCAAGTAAAACCATCGATATGAATACAACCATACATATATATATAGACATACTGAGAAAAAAGGACCGAGTTTAGCATGCCTTTAAAACCTTTACCAGGATTGTGTGGCTTTGCCATCCTAAACCACCCATGGGCTATATGGGTTTAGTTCCCCCTACTGAAAGGGCCTTAGTATGTGTAGCTGCACGACCAGGTAAGTATCTTAGGGGATAACTAGTACATCCACCTAATAAAGTGTGACATCATACATATGGTCAGTACGACCAACCTCATATCAACAAATATGAGTTTCCAATTTTGATCCCATCGGGACCTCCACCTTCCATAGCTTTGCTATACATCTCACTATTATTGCCTAATTAAAACCAATTTCTAAAGAATCAAACCATTATCCATTTATTAACCAAGGTCATTGATATTGGTATCGTCATACCAACCCTTACTTGTAAGTATCATCTATAGCCAACTATTTATAGGTTTAAGGGGATTTCCAAGTCCTTTCCATTTACCATATTAAACCACTTGGGATAATTTCATGTTATCCACAAGCATAACCAATTAGACTTTTACCATTCCAAGCCATTTAAACCATGCATAATACCTTTACTAAGTTTAAAATATGTAAGAGTTTCATTAAAAGTAGTCGATGCAATGAACATATCTTTATAAGCATTTTGTCAAACACATTAGGGGTATAATATGACCAAAATTAATTCCAATTACCATTAAATCATTCCCATTCAATCCAGTTATCCAAAACCACCATTAATGCATATAAAAGCATAATTAAAACCATGGGAAACCATAAGCAAACATTTAATATCAAAACCCCCAAATCATATTTGAAAATCAAAATTATACAAGTAATGAAATCATGGAATCATTCATAAAACCATGTGTTTATATAGAATTAACAATGAGGGGAGATAATATGCCTTAAAATAAGATGATGATGTAAATAAATAACTAAGACAAGCCCTAAATTGATCCTTTAGTTGAAACCCTAGCTTCTTTTTCCCAAAAGCTCTCGAGAGAATTATAGAGTGTTTTTAAAAAGTTTCTAAGTGTTAATTATTAGAATAATAAGGTAAATAACCTCCCAAATAGGTTAGTAGTCGTGGTAACCTATTAGGATAAGTAGGAAAATATCCAGAATACCCCCACTTAAGTTGCACCAAAATCCCTTCATAGGGATATGACTGACCCACATGAGTCATACCCTCTAATACAATTGTATCTATCACTCATATATTGAATCTCCACCCTTGGAACATACACAGTCCAGTATATCACTCAGCAAACCAAGTTGTAACCACAGCATATAATTTGTATCCATGACTTGTATCCCTGGCAGAATAAAATACCTGGAGGATTGAACACTGTCTACCATACGAGTCCCTAGTATGATTTGTACTTTGGCTTATGACTCATGGTGAGCCACTCATACTCAGATCCAACCTAAGTAACCAATTCTAAAATTAAGTTAATGAACCAAACGATCCGTACCTACTAATATGATTCATACCCCCTAAGTTGTACCTATTCTAGTAACCAAAATCTATCCCACCAATCGACATTAGTCAGATACGACTGGACTATACCACCCGTACCCCAGCATATGGATCATACCAATGATTCAAATTGGGTCTAGATATTAGAAATCTAGGAAATTCTCTAAGGTCTAGAAACTGGGGTGTTTCATCCTAGGAGTGTGAGTTAAGCTTTGGAAAGCTCAAGGACTTCCTTGCTTTAGCTTCTATGTTAGCTCTTCTTGTTAAGGGTAAGGGATTTACCGTGTTTTATGATGCTTCTAATGTTGTTCTAGGTTGTGTTTAATGTAACAGGTTTGTGTTATTGCTTATGCCTCGAGATAGCTTAAGGTGCATAAGCGCAACTACCCCATTCGTGATTTGAAGTTGACAATGATAATTTTGCACTTAAGATTTGGAGGCATTAGTTGTATGGTATAAATTATGAGATTTTCACTGATCATCATAGTCTTCATCATCTTATGAACTAGAGAGATCTTAATGCTCAACAGCATAGATGGATGGAGTTGCTTTAGGACTATGATATTTCTATCTTGTATTATCTGAGCAAGGTCAATGTGGTTGCAGATACCTTGAGTTGGAAGGCAGTGAGTATGGGTAGCTTGGTATGTATTTTAGCTTCTCAGAGAACGTTAGCACAGGACATTTAGTCCCTAGCTAACTTGATAGTTCTCCTTGACATTTTAGATCCCAAGAGAATTTTGGCTAGTATAGAGGTGAGGTCCTTACTATTTCACTAGATTCATAATTATTAGTTTAAGGATAGCAACCTTTGCTTCCTTCCTGATTAGGTGATGAGTGGTGAGTCTGAGAGGCACACCATAGATTTTGAGGGTATTTTAAGGTTTGATAGTTGTACTTGTGTTCTGTAGCTTGATGATTTGATTTAGTTGATCTTGCATCAGTCTCATAGCTCCTGATATTCTATTTACCCTGCATAGAATTGAATGTAGGATAGTTTGACACAACATTATTAGTGGAGTGGTATGAAAAGAGATATGATAGACTTCATAGATCGTTGCATTTATTGTCAGCAGGTAAAGGCTAAGCATCAGTGACCAGGTGGTTTGAATCAGTGAATACCCATTTACAAGTGGAAATGGTAATGGATCACTATGAATTTTATTAGTGATTTGCCTCGTTCTTACAGTGGTTCTGATGGTATATGGGTTATTATAGATCGCTTGACCAAGTCAGCATATTTTATTTCAATTCAAATAACCTTCAGTGCTCCGAGATTAGCCCATATCTATGTTTCGAAGATAGTCTATTTACATGGTGTGCCTCTTTCTATCATTTTATATTGTGGTTTTGTGTTTACTTTGAGGTTTTGGAGAGAATTTTAGGAGGATTTCAGTACTCTAGTGGATCTAAGTACAGTCTTTCATCTATAAATCGATTGTCAGTCTGAGCAGATTATTCAGGAACTTGAGGATATGCTCCAAGCCTATATTATGGATTTCAGAGGCTAGTGGGAGTAGCACTTAGCCTTGGCAGAATTCACATAAATAAATGCTATCATTCTAGTATTAAGATGGAGCCTTTTGAGGTTTTGTAAGGTTGGAGGAGATAATCTTCAATTGGATGGTTTGACACCTTTGAGGTTAGGCCCCATGGTATGAATATACTTCAGGAATCATTGGATAGAGTTAGGGTGATTCAGGATAGGTTGAGAGCGGCTCAAAGTTGATATATAGACTATGTAGATCATAGGCTTTGTGCCTTGAGATTTAGAGCTGGTGATTATGTATTTCTTCATGTATCATCCATGAAGGGTGTGATGAGTTTTGGGATAAAAGATAAGCTTAGCCGAGATATGTTAGACCCTTTGAGATTCTCTGTGCAGTTGGATGAGTGTTTGACCTTGTTGAGGAGCATGTGCTTATTTTGGCCAATGATGTTAGGCGGTTGCGTACTAGGAAGATTCTTGTAGTTAAGGTTCAGTAGAGACATCTCCCAATGGAGGAGGACACTTAAAATATTGAGATCAAGATGCAAGCCCAGTATCCTCACCTGTTCGAGACATCAGGTATTTTTTTGTCTTTAACTTTCGGGGAAGAAAATTTCTTTAGTAGTGGATACTGTAATTACCCTTCAGGTCATTTTTTATATTTCCACTTATTTTCACCATTAGAGCTTTTATATAGCTGCCCCAAGTCATTTATTACTTGTTGGATCTAACAGTTCAATTACCAGGCAGTCTGTTTGGTTTTTAGAGCCAATTGCCTATTTAGAAGTCTTCGTTGATTCCAAATAGACATCGGGCCAAAACATCAGTACCATGATTTTGGATGCAAATTTTGGCTGCTCTAATATCTCCAAAATATCAATTTTAGGCTAGGTAGACCTTTGGCCCAAGTACCAATACACACAAGCTCATTTTAACCTATTGGTTAGAAAGTTGGAAAATTAGAAATTTGGGTGTAGGACCCACATTTGGTTAAAATGACATCATATGGACAATCTAGATCTTCCATTGCATTTTGAATGACAAATTTTGTATGGTTACATAGTTCATTTGCATATTTTTGATTATGAATGAATCCTGAGGCCTTAGCAAAAACATGAAAATTGTCTAAGTTTCAGCTTTAGTTGTTATTTGGTGTGGGTCCGCGATCGCACCTCATGTGCAGAGGTAGTGCAATTGTACAGAGAGAGTATTGAGATTGCAACATCTCCTCCTGCAACCCAGTGTGTGATCATAATTTTCCATTTGTTATTACAACATCCAAAAACCTGATATAGGTATAAATAGATCCAAATGTCGTGAAATCGCTCCTTGAGAGCAAAACCCTGAAAGAGTGTGATAACTTAGAATTGAGTCTTGGGGGTGACTTGGGAGCTTGATTAACATATATTTTTGTGAATATCTTTGGATTTCAGGTAAAAATCCTTCAAATTCATGCTTTAATTTCTTAAATTTTTTACCAAAGCCCCAAACCTTTATGGCTTAATTTTAACTGAAATTTAGCTTGGTTTTAACGCATTTTTTAGGGTTGATATCATGAGCTTGATATCATGAACTTACAATTCCATGAGCTTGATATCATGTTGGGTTGATCTTGAAAATATGTATTTTCATGAGTAAGATCCACATGAGGGTTTTGGCATGATTTTTGGACCCGATGTACAATGGTGCAATATGGGTATCAACAGTCTTATATTGATGAGTAGAATGTGTTTTTGATGGCTTGGCATCTTAAAGAGGTTTCTTTGAAGGGAAAAGCAAAGAGTTAGTGGATTGTTGAGCATTCTTCGGCATTGATATAGGTTTGGTTTAACCTTTGTTAGATTGATCTTCTTCATAGTATATTTATGATATTATGTTAGATTGGGAGGGGTTTTTATTATTAGTTTAATGAATTTTAAGACTTGGGGTTAGTTGGACCGTTTAGGCTATTTTGACATCGTAAGCTTGAATCCTTTAGCTTATTTCTTTGTGCTTTAGATGAATTGGACTTCATCACTCATGATTAGCATGAGAATGACTAAGTTACTCCAATTAGGCATAATTAACCTAGTTACTCATGTCTTAGGGGAATTTCCTATCTTAGGTCTAATTAAGGTTTGTTTGACATCTAAAGGTGAAATTAGATGCCTTAAGCCTAGTTTAGGTAGCAATTTGCCTAAGTTGGAATTGGAGGATTAGAGGGGACTCTAAACCCACTTTAAGCCGCGACTCTTATTAGCTTTGGTGAATCTTTATGCCTACTAGACTCTTGAAAAGGGGTATTGAGGTTATGGTAAGAAATCTTAGTAATTGGTAACATTGTTGGTATATGTGAAGAATGAATACTTTTTTATTTATACTATTGATGATGTTATTATGATAATCATTATGATATTTATGATTGGTTCAATTATGAGTCTTGATGATATTTATGACAGGTTTAATTCTGAGTCTTGATGATATTTATGACCGGTTCAATTCTTAGTCTTGATGACATATATGACCAGTTTGATTCTGAGTGTTGATTATATTTATCCTTGGTTCAATTCCGAATGATGATGAAAATACTCCATGTTATGATATGGTTAAAATTGTGTTAGTCCATATTATGGTGGCTAATGATAAAGAATGCCTAGTTTGTAGAAATAGGGAATAATTTATGTATGGTGGTTAGTTGATGAAGAATGCTAGTGATAAGAGAAAATTAATGAATAACTAGTGTATTGTAGAATATTATTGGTAAATTGCTAAGTGATGGTATAATGCTAAATGGGGATGAATTATGAGATGATGGTTGAATTATGATGATGGTTAGTGTAAATGATGCATGTGTAAATTATTCTATATTTGTGTGTACTCTCCAGTAGTATGAGATATTGTGAAGAGTTCTCTACTTTTGCACCAATTAGCATATGGAAGCCAATTTTGTAATTATGTTTGCTCATGTTCGATCTCTTTATGTTATGTCATTGCCATTATTTTGGTTTATTTGTTAATTATTTACAATAATGATGGAGATGATCTAGGTTTGATTCTGTACCTTGACTTATTTATGATTATCTTGCATTATATTATCTTTATATCATGATTTAGCTCAGTCGGTCGATGATGCCACCGAGTACCCATTGTTTTGGTACTCATTCTACACTTCTGTGCCTCATCTTTATAAAGTTTGCTCTTGGTGTTCTGAGTCATCCCTTTTTTATCTATTTTTAGTTTAGTATTTTACATCGAGGCATACGTATTGACTATATTCTAAGTATTTTGGGTTGTATTATTGACATTACGTCATGAGTTTACACTACCATATAGATAAAATTAATTTTGTTGTTGATACTCCTAGCAGGTTGTCTATGGGAAGCTTAGCTCCTGTAATGCAGAGAAAAGCGGGTTGGTGAAGGATATTTACAAGTTGGTTAACTTGGGAGTTCGTATTTTGGACTCTGAGGATGGGGGTGATTGTTTAGGAAGTAGTTAAATCATCACTGATGTTAAGGTCATGGAGAAGTAGGTTATGGATCCTATACTTATGAAGATTAAGAATGATGTGCGTTAACAAAAAGATATGGCTTTCAATATTAGGTGAGATGGCATCTTGAGGTATCAAGGAAGGTCGTGTGTTCCTAATGTTGATAGGCTATGGGAAAGGATTTTGACTTAGGCTCATGACTCTAGATATACATTTCATCTAGGTTTGACTAAAATGTACCATGACTTGATGGAAACCTACTAGTGGAATAATATGAAGAGAGTTGAGGCAAATGTTATTGCTAAATATATAGTTTGTCAGCAAGTTAAGTTTGAACATTTAAGTCCTAGTAGCATATCCCAAGAGATAGAGTATCCTATGTGGACTTGGGATATAATTAATAAGTACTTTGTTATGGATATTCCATGGTTTCGCAATCAGTATGATTCTATTTAGGTCATTATGGATTGGATGACTAAGTTTGCTCAGTTTTTGCCTGTGAGGACTAACTATTTAGGAGAGGGTTATGCTAAGTTGTTCATTCAGGAGATAGTCAAAAAGCATGGAGCACTAGTGTCTACCATTTCAGATTGAGGTATGCATTTTCTTCTCAATTTTGACATTTATTTTAGAAAAATTTTGGTACTCAAGAGAACCTTAACACCACTTTCTACCCTTAAATAGATGGAAAAGTGGAATGGACTATTCAGACTTTGGAGGATATGCTAAGGCCCTATGTGAGTGACTTTAGAGGTATTTAGGTAGACCATTTGCCTCTTATTGAGTTTACGTACAATAATAGTTATCATTATAGCATTTAAATGGCCCTTTTTAGGCTCTTTATGGTAAGAGGTACAAGTCTCCTATTGGTAGTTTTAGGTGGGTGAGACTAAGTTGTTTGGCCCTAACATGGTTCACCAATCCATGGGAAAGTTAAGAGTGATTAGAAAAAGACTTAAGACTGCTCAAAGTTTCCAAAAATCTTATGCAGATGTGAGGCGGGGGGGTTGGAGTTTGAGATTAGTGATTGAGTGTTCTTGAAAGTTTCTCCTATGAAGGGAGTCGTGAGATTTGGGAAGAGGGAATTTCAATCCTTGTTAGGTTAGTCCATCTCAGATTTTGAGCAGGATTAGGAATGCTACTTATGAGTTATATTTGCCTATGAGTTTGACTTTGATTCATCTTGTGTTTCATGTGTCTATGTTGAAAAAGTATGTGGGTGACCCTTCGTTGATAGTGCCTATTGAGGATATTGGTGTTACGAATTCTTTGTCTTATGAGGAGGTCCCAATTAATATATTAGACAGACAAGTTCATAGATTGAAGATAAAGGATGTAGGTTCGATTATGGTTCTTTAGAGAAATCAAAAGGTAGAAGAAGCTACATGGGAAGTTGAAGAAGATATGAGAGCCAAGTACGCATTTTTATTCCCTATGTTGGATGAAAGTGTGTTCAGCATTTTGAATTTGCCATTTGATTCTGATGAATTATTGTTATTCTCGTGCTGAAAGTGTCATAAATCATCATTTGGGGAGGAATGATCCTAAGTGGGGGATAATGTAAGACCCCGTAAAATTTCAGCCATTTTATTTTTGACCCTCCCTATGCATAATGACAATTTTTGACTCAAATTATCTTTAGGGATGTTAAAAAGGTGTTTAGGGAAAGTTTTGAAATTTTTCAAAGGGGTTTGAGGCTACTTTAGAAATCCGAGGCAGTGTGCCCCCAATATTGGCATACTATGTTGTTGTTTTAAAAATGCCCTGTTTTTATTTTTTTCACTTGGGGTAAGGGGTTTTTGGTATTTTTACCCCTTATAAGACTTTTAAACATAAAATTAACCCTTTTTCTTCAGTTTTCAAAGATCAAATTCTGCTCTTTCTCTCTTAAACTAAAAAGCCAAGAAAGCTTAAAGGTTTCATAAAGTATTTAGCATTCAAGCTCCAAACTTTGGTTATATGGATTGATTTGGCATAAATATATTAGCTTGCAAGCTTATTGGTATGACGATACCAAATTGGTAAATGCCTTAATAAATGACTCCTGAGTTAATAGTTGGTTTTATGTGCAGTGTTTTAATTTAGACTTAATGGGAATTGTGTAGCTCACTGTGAAGGTGTAGTTCCCGGGGGGATCAACATTGGAAATCACGTTTCCCAGCATTAGGTTCCATGTGATTGTGTGCTTGATATATATATATATATATATATATATATATATATATATATATATTGGAAGGTTTGTGGCCTCTAGACTTTCCTAGGGTTTTTCCTTATTTGTATGGCTAACATGTACTAGGGCCTTTCCAACAGGGAGAGCTAGACTCATATAGCCCATGGGTTCCTTTAGGATGGATCGAGCTAAACAATTCATGTTAAATCTTTAAACTCTTATGTTCATAGCCTTTGTAACTATCCCCGTATCATATATATGTAAATATAAATGTTGTGCATGTGGTTTTGACTGGTCTTTGGCAATGGCATTATTTGATCCCTTTCCCTGAGTTACATGCCAGTCCTCACCCTACTGACTGTCCATGGATACTTCATCATTTCATAATGTAGGGTTCGAAGGGTTTTCTGTTGCTCTTGTGCAGCGTTAGGTGATTCAGTATTCCTGTGGATCTGTTATAAAGTGGTAAGCCTCCATTCTTTTAAAAGGCCTTGTCATTTTGCTGGTTTCTTAGTTGTCTTAGTATTTCATTTTGGATTCTTTTGTCATATTCGGGGGCATTGTCCCAACTTAGTTTGGTATTCTGGTTTTAGAGGAGTTTGTGGACAAGTGTGGGTTTTTTTATTTGAATTCTTATAATTGTCATTAGACTTATCTATCTTTCTCATTGTTATTTTGGTCAACTTCCACTGTTTATATTTATGTGCTCTTGAGGTAAGTCTAAGGAGGTATTCTTTGATCCATGGTGGGCTTGGGATACCCGTCACAACTAGGTCCTGGTTTGGTTTATGATAAGTTAGGAAGGTATATTTGGGGTGAATTGGATCATTAAGCCGATTAAAGAACCGTAATTAGATATCTTTGACTTAACTACTTGTTTCTGAGGTAAAATTGCTATCTCAGGTCACAATGATGCTTATTTAGTACTTAGCAGTGAAATTTTACACATTAGTCTAGTTTGGATAGAAATTTGCCTTAGAATGAACTTTTGGGGTTAGAAGTGGGCCCCTCTAGCCCACTTAGGCCAAGATTGCTATTAGCTCCTTATAAACTCAATATATTTGTTATTTCAATTATATTCGTGAGCCGCGAATATTGTAGGCATACGATGGTCTATTTTAGAAGTGTGTCAAATTATGATGTGAGTTTTAGTTAAAGTTCAGTGAATTTTGATATGAGTTTTGATTCAAGTTGGACGAACTAAGATATAAGAGAAATGAGAGGAAAATAATACAAGTTCTCAGTTGAATGGGTATTTATAGAGGTTTAAAAGAGTGGTGAAAGACCAAAATGCCCCTAAGAAACAACTAAAACCTAAATCTGTCCTTCAGTGATCTATCTGATAGGCTGAAGTAAATTGGCCATAACTTTTTACTCCGATGTCCAAATTGGATGAAACCAATTTTATTGGAAAGAAGACTCTCATAGATTTCTGTTGATATATAGCATCTCACACAGTTCATTATGTACAAGGAGTTATGATCATTTGAAGTTGACAAAAAAAAACTCCTGGCTGCAGTATTTTTTTTCCT
>NC_061115.1:39066917-39069627 GCF_002878395.1 Capsicum annuum
TATAAGAGAAATGAGAGGAAAATAATACAAGTTCTCAGTTGAATGGGTATTTATAGAGGTTTAAAAGAGTGGTGAAAGACCAAAATGCCCCTAAGAAACAAATAAAACCTAAATCTGTCCTTCAGTGATCTATCTGATAGGCTGAAGTAAATTGGCCATAACTTTTTACTCCGATGTCCAAATTGGATGAAACCAATTTTATTGGAAAGAAGACTCTCATAGATTTCCGTTGATATATAGCATCTCACACAGTTCATTATGTACAAGGAGTTATGATCGTTTGAAGTTGACAAAAAAAAACTCCTGGCTGCAGTATTTTTTTTCCTGCACATTTTACAGTTCACAGTTCGATCGAAATGGTCGTAGTTTGATCGGAATGGTCATAACTCATCGCTCGAGTGTCTATTTAGGATGATCCACATATAGTTGGAAAGCTTATTCGATGCTCTACAAAATGGTGGGTCGAATCGAAGAAATGACACACAAAAAAATTATAAATCATTCTCGAAGATAGGATCCAATACGTTTACGCACAAAATTTTGAAGAAAAATTTTTTGGGGTATTACATGCCCATTCCCGAGTGGAAATAGGAATGGATCACCATGGACTTCATTAGTGGTTAGTCTCACACATCCCACGGTTTAGATGATATTTGTGTCATTGTAGATCGGTTGACCAAATCGACATATTTTCTTCCTATTCAAATGTCCTTCAGTGTCAAGAGATTAGCCCCTATCTATGTTCATGACATGGTTCGCCTGCATGGAGTGGTTGTATATATTATTTCAGACCGGGGCTTAGTATTTACTTCTAGCTTCTGCAGAGACTTTTAAGAGAAGTTCGGTACTCAGGAGGATCTCAGCACCTCTTTTCACCCTCAAAATGACGGGCAGTTAGAGAAGACTATTTAGGTTCTAGAGGATATGCTCCGAGCCTTTTTTACGGATTTTGGGGGTCAGTGGAGGTAACACTTAGCATTAGCAGAGTTCATATATAATAATAGCTACCATTCGAGTATTGAGATGACACCATTTGAGACACTATATGGTAGGTTCTATCGATCTCCAATTGGATGGTTTGAGACCAATGAAGTTAGGCCATGTGGTACTGAATTGCTTTGAGAGTCTTTGGATAGATTCAGGGTAACTCGAATAGGATGAGGACAACTCAAAGTAGACATAAGGCTTATGTTGATTGTAGACTTCATGTCTTGAGGATTGGAGTTGGAGACGACGTATTACTTCGAGTATCGCCATGAAGGATGTGATGAGGTTTGGGAGAAAAGGCAAGCTTAGCCCCAGATATATTGGAACCTTTGATATCTTTTGCACCGTTAAAGATATGAATTATGACACAACCCAAACTCGGGCCTATCCATGTCAGGTATCTCCAGTCTAATCAGGACCGGAGACCACCCCCAATACCCAAACCATCGCCCATTATACACCCCGCATTGTATGAATTCCGAACATATAACAAGATAAGAGGATATCAATTTAAAAATATTATAATAAGTCTATAACCAAAACCAACCATTCACAACCAAACATCCAACCAATACCAATATCAATGCCAATGCCAACACCGATATCGATACCGCCCATGCCCACAGTAGTCCAACAAAATCTCTAATCAAAATGAAAGAATATCTAGTTGGGACATGACCTCAACCAAACCCAAAACCAAAACCAAAGTAATAGTAAAGAAATAAAGAAATCCATAACATGAAATGGGGTCTTCCAAAGTATGGAAGCTCTCCACACCAATCTGACTCAAAACTTATCCCCGAATCACCTAGTCACTGAGCAAGAGGAGTAGAAGTATGACCGATTCCTGCATCCCATGGGGATACAGCGTCCGAAGATGGTTAGCAGGGTGAATGCTAGCATGTAACTCAGGGATAAAGATGAAGTAATGCCATCAATCCATAACCAAGCCAAGCCAATACATATAACTATATGCGAAAACATATATACATATATATACCATGCCGGGATATGGAATAAGATTTAGCATGCATTTTAAAATCTTAACCTGGGTTGTGTAACTTTATCATTATAAGTCCACCCATGGGCTATATGGGTCCAGTGTTACCCCCTAAATGAGCCCTAGTGCTTGTTAACCGCACGAACCAAAGATATAATAGATGGTCGGGGATACCCTTGTACCCTTCACCTTCTATGATGCATATATACATGTAAAGACTTAGGGGATTCCCTTGTACCCTACAAGTACACGGTCATCAAGACCAACCCTCATGTCGGCAACCCTGAGTTTTCAGTGTTCGTCCTTTGGACTCACACCTTCACAGCTAGCTATCACAAATTAAAATACTTAACACATAACCAAACCATCAATTCCAAGAGTAAATTATTAAGGCATTATTAAGTGGTATCGTCAAACCAACTGTAGCTTGCAAGCAATGTCATTAGCCAATACTTAGGGGATTCCTAAGTACCCCACAAACTCTATTATTAAAATCACTTGGGGAATTCCCATGTACCCCACAAGGTTTTCATAAATCATTCACTTAGGGGATTCTACTGTTCCCTACAAGGTTTTTAAAACCATCCTTAACCATTTAACCATTTATACCATGCATTAGTTTCAAGAAACAAGACAAGCCAAGTGATAATGCATAAACCAAAATCAATTATGCAGATGGGTTGAGTTTATTACCAATTTCCATACCCAAACAATCAATTTAGG
>NC_061115.1:39072627-39077314 GCF_002878395.1 Capsicum annuum
TCAGACAGTTTAGAGGCTTTCTAGACTATAGCATGTCAGACAGTTATTTCAAAATTGTTTTGGTATTTCAATACCATTTTCAGGCATTATTCTTATCAGATGTTTTTATTTAGATTTGAACCATATGGCCATTCATTACATATTTCCTCATTTTTATGTTATATTATACAATGTACAGGTATAGATATCAGTCATGGGTTAGCTTGTGGTCCTTAGGGGTCATGAGCACCGTGTAGCATTCCTGTTTAGAAAATTAGAGTGCTACAAACTTGTATCAGAGCCTAAGGTTCATTAGAGTCCTAGGAAGTTTGAAAGCCGCATCTAGTAGAGTCTTGTACATGCATGTGTTGTGCACCACACTTATGTGCAGGAGGCTATGAGTTATTTTAGGAATAGTTTCCCTTCTTTCATGTTTCAGGCCGTGCTATATAAAGGTTTCCTAAGAAACTCATATAGATTCTCATCATACTTCACTCATGTTAATTCCACCTTACTTTCAGGGTAACAGAAACAGTGAAGCCCAAGTCCTAAAGATAGGGATTTTTCAGACAGTATCCCATCAGTTAAGTTATGTTATCTCATTCATGATCATGAGAACTCGTTCTCAAACCCATATCTAGATATGCCATCAGATCCCTTTTCCAAATCCTATGATAGCATGTGACCCAGAGTTAGAAGCATGAACCCAGGAGTTTAGCAGTAGACAAGTTAGGATACGATATCTAGATTAAATAGATTATGTATTCATGGGGATAGTTGTGCCAGAATAAATTAGCGGGCTTAAATAGTAGGAGTTAGAAATTTAAGTTTATTGACTTAAAATTAGGCATGAAGGTATGGATGTGATATTAGTAGTATGTGAGAAAACAAGGCAGATGATATGTTTAGTAAGGCGAGCATGTGTTGATCAGAGTGTAAGTATGTGATGGTGAATTCATTGCAGTTTAGAGATTAGTTTAGTGTTCACAGACTTATGATGATGGCTTAAAGCCAAGGGGGAGATGGTAGATGAAGTACCCAAGTTAGGCTCTCAGATTCCATTAGTAGTGCCAGTATGTACAGAAAAGTAGTTAGGGAAGGCGATTCTCGACCTATCCTTATCTCAGTATAAAGCTTCGTACTTCAATCAGCATAGTGCCTATGCATACTTCAAGTCTCAGATTCCATGGATATAGATTATGTTTACACGTATTCCATTGAATTGTGTGTGCTTTTAGTTCCCAGTAAAGAAAGTTCAATTCTAGATCACTCAATTTTACAAATTATGTTCCATGAACTCAGAAATCCTAGACTCAGGTCATGCAGCTCATGACTCATGTACACGTATCATGATCTCTAGTATACTCAGCTTAGAACTTTTTGGTAAATCTATGTTGTTGATATTCTATTCCTCAGGTTTTAGTCATGCCTCAAGTTCAGTCAGTATTCATTCATGTTTCAGGTTTTCCTGATTTAACCCTTCATGAGCTCTCTTTATAAGAATAGTGTAGTGTTGAGAAATTTCTTAGATGGGAGAGAGTTAATGTTTTATGTTAAGAGTAGATTACTGCATGCATGTTTTATATGAGGTGTAGATACGAAGATAGGCTTGAATATCCTGTTAGTATGCAAGCAAAGGGATAGCGAGAGGTAGTACTTAGAAATTTGGAAAATTTAGAGTGTGAATGTCTATTCAGATCCTTGACTTATGTCAGCCTTCATTGTACAACTATCATAAATCAATTTCTATCTCAGTTACAGTTCAGTACTCAGTACTTAATAATTAGTGTTTAGTCTCAGAATTAAGCACTTCAGTATCAGTCTAAACCTTAATTTCAGTATTTAGTTATCAGGACCCAGCATTTAGTTCCAGTATGGATCCCAGTTACAGTCTTAAGTTAGAGTGTCAGCTTTAGATTTGTATTCAGCTCAGAAATTCAATTCAGTTTTAGACTTGCTTGACCATAGCATATAGTTATCAGCTACTTAGTTATAGGTATTTTAATACCTCAGTCTATGGAATGTTTCCAAATCATGTAATAAGTTTGGTCTTGCATTTTTAGATAATATAGCTTTCATGAAATCCATGATCAATTACCTCATGTTACCAAGTCAGTCCCTTCTCATATGCATAATACTTTATGGCCTCAGCCCAACTACTCGGATTAAGAATAATTCAGTCTTGCATACCCAGTGTTCAGTTACCAGTTACTAAGTTAATCAGATAAGTTAGTATGTCTATGCATTCGTCCATCACGCTTCAGTTTTAGATCTTAGATAATCAATCACGATTTCATACCTAGGTGCCTTGTGCATCGTCTTAACTTCCTTAATATCTCAGCAAGGTCAACCCCGCATCCTTCAAGGGACATAGTGTCCCAAAGGGGAGATACACTATAGCCCCCAAACTTTCTTGATTTAGACATACTGTTTTCTTTGATGAATCTATCTTGGAGGAAGTGTTACTTATGAGCCGACCCTCTAGCTTCAAAAATTAACAGTAAGCCATGTACTCAATGGCTCAGTGTAGCCATGATATGATACTCTGTCCATGTCACGCATTAGAGACTCAGTTCACTTCATGTATCATGTTCCAGACTCATGTATGTTCTTATGTCTCCGCTCATGCATATTGAGTAATCAATATCAAACTTATCGGTATTTTCAGTTCATGGTAGTAGTCTTCTTTGAGCTTACTCATTCTCATGTTCAAATTTCAGTACAACTTGGTATTCTGCTCCATACTCAGTTCCCAGTTCAGAATTGGTATCTTTACCATTAAATATTCATTTGCATGATCATAAGCTAGTCCATTCAAATATTCGCGCATCAGATATGCGTGATCAGCTTATTAGTACTCTCCCTCATGTACTTATGAATCAATTATGCATGTATCACATATGTATGTTCAGTATGATATGTTCAGCTTATCAATCATGTCAGCCATGAAATAATGATCAGTTTTTCATGCTCTATATCCACGTCAGTTGTATTTTCTCTCATCTCAGCTAGTCTCATTCGAGGATGAATGTTCCCAAGGGAGAGATATTGTAATACCCTATATTTTGGCCTAGAATGAAAATCCATCATTCCAATGTGTAGACATTTCAAAAGCCTCGAATCCTATATAAATTTAGTGTGTTAATTAATTATGCAGTGTAGGAATCTATTTTAGCATGAATTTAGATCATATAGGTCCCCTAACTCAAGTACAAGTTGAAATCTTTCCTATCGTTCAAGTTTTAGTGAGCTTCAAAACTTGGGTCAACTTCAATCGACCATAACTCATTGTATATGATGAACTGGGTGGCTTACTATATATTAAATGAAATATCTTTGAGTTATCTTTCCAACGATACCAATTTCGTCTAAATCTAATATCGGAGTAAGGAGTTATGCCCATTTTACTCCAGCATGTCGGGCTGGCAACTGTGTGACGACAATTTTGATGGCCTATCACATTTGTCACGCCTTGTCAAAATGGTCGTCAGCCTTAGGCAGAAAACAGCTTCTATGTGATGACATTTTTGATGGCCTGTCACATTTTTGACGCCTTGTCACGAAGGTAGTCAGCTTTTCTTTCTAGAACTTGAGGGACATTTTTGTAAGGGTATTTTGGTCTTTTTCCTTCACTTACCACGACTTACAAACCCCAAGGAGCGTATTATCTTCCATTCTCTTTAGCTAAACGTCTCAAAAAGCTCTCTCATAAACTCTTAACTACAGGATTAGGGTTTTATCTCAAGATCAAAACTCTCAAGAACAAGCCCTAGGGTTTTCATAGAAGAGTCTATTTCAAGGAAATTTCGTCGTCAATCTTCACGAATTCTTAATCTAAGGTATGTGTAGTGTTCATCCATGGGTCCCTTTAATCTATGGAGCTCAAGAATCATGTTTTAAATTATAAATTGTGATTTCATTGTTTTGTTATGACTATATTCATGTTGATGATTGTTCTTTGGATTCAAGGTTGTATCTTGATGTGTTTTTCATGAAGCATGTGAATAGGTTAGTTGAAACCCATGAATTTTGGATGGATTAAGATTGTCAAATTGATAAGCACACCTATGCCTTAAAGAGTGTATGCAAGGTGTTTGATAAAATGCTTAGGATGCTAGAAATTCATGTTTACATGGTTCCATGATATCTAAATGACAAGTCCATGTTAGCTATATACTTCAATATGAATTCCATGCTATTGATGTATTGCTATTGTTGTGGTATGAAGTATGTATGATAATGGAGATATACAATATGTATATGAAATATATCCATGCACTCCCTACCATGCTTAAGATGTTGAAGAACTACGTGAAGTATAATATCCCTTACTTATGACAATATGAATTGTGGACTCCAATCTTATGATCAAGTTAGACATGTTGTGTCAGTTTCCTTCCATCGATTCCTGGAGGTATTCGTACCCGAAATTATAGTTGTGTTCCTAGTGCCATTTCATTTTATCACGATACTCTCAGTCAAGCCATGGTCTATAGAATTTAGTTAGTCATGTGACTCAGGAAAACTTAGAAATCTCAGCAGTCTCAGTAGTTCAGTAACCTCAGTACTCAGTAATCTCAGTGATCTTAGTAACAGCAGTATTCCTAGCGATCTCAGTAACTTCAGTACTCTCAATTAGTCCTCAGAACTCAGTACATTTTGTTAGTCATCGGAATTCAGTAAACTCAGTTTAGCTCCGCTAAACAAT
>NC_061115.1:39080314-39167248 GCF_002878395.1 Capsicum annuum
GGATGTAGCCACAAACGCATATATGTGGTCAGTACTTTGGAATATACTGAGTATATGGGGACATGAACTAAATCATGGGACTACTAAATGTATGCTTTAAACCGGAGGACATGAGCTATTTGCTGAAATATGCATTTAAATCATGGATATACATGAAAACAATAAGACATAGTGAATTTATAAATCATGAGCTGGAAATAATTTTGTAAGCTGAAAAGCGGTAGAAACATGAATATTGTATGTAAATCTCATGTAAAGCTGAACATGCTGTAATACTGAATTGAGGATCATGTATGAATACTGAGCATGAAAAAATGAACATGTAAAATGAATGCAATACCAAGCAAAAACATGTACTGAAATGATCTGAATAACTGATATTTGTATGCTTGATCACGCAAACATGAAATAACATACTTTGAAACTGAATCGAGACTGTGGGAGCTGACTACAACTGACATGACCCAATATAAGTTATCAAGGTCCAACCTATAACCCCAGTTGGAAGGGTATTTGTACCTTTCCAAGGGTACCAACACATGACTGACGATGTGGATCTACAAGGCTGATGTCTCAAAGGAAAAACGTGTCATACATCTAATGATGGGCGGCCCTCATAATCTAGGTAGCGTTGTAGATCAGGAACTTAAGGACTACTACAAATGACTCATGCCTCTACTGACGGGAGAGCCTCCACATGTGCATTCACTCAGTGCTAAGAATTACTCCCAACTGAATAACATTGTGTTATTATTTGTTTAACATGACATGGTACTGTACTTGTAAGTGCTCAGCATAAACATGATATTTTGAATGTATTATTAAAATCATGGTCTGACTGACTCATAACATGAAAATAAACACATGTAGAAACAAATAGGTATCGGGTGTTCATAACCCTCCAGCACTGAATGATTTCAAAATTTACAATAACAATACTTAAAAATAGTGATATAAAATCATGATTCAAAGACCCAAAACATAAAACATTTCAATAAATGATAGAGATACAAGAATTTGAGCATGGGGATATATAAAACCTAAGAGGATAACAATTCCATATGGTTTAGTTCATAACTTGGTGATTTAACATTAAATCAATGGGCTATGACATGGGAATCGAAATTTAAAACATGAAATAACTTAAAATCACATGGGAACACATATTGACAAGGCTTGAATTTAAAATACTGAGAAATACATGGATTAAATTCATAAGTTGCATGGATAATTTAATAAAATAGGGTAAAATTCATACTTTAAACCAAAAATAGGGTTTTGGGGCTCAATAGGTGGAAGCAAACTATTGATGAATACCCCACATATCTCAGTTAGATGACTTCATAAAGAAATATTAAAATTGAAACTTGAATTCTTGAATTCCTGGGGAAGAAAGCTTGAATTTATTGTTCTTGGGAAGAGGGGAAGGGTTTACGTGAGTTAATCTCATGAAAAATTGGCAAATAATTCCTTTTGGGGCTTTAATCCGTCGCTTGGGTGCTTGGCAACAAGGGGGAATGACTAAAACACCCTTTGGGATTGTACTTACAGGATCAGTAAACATATCTTCCACAATACGGAAGCTAATGCAAAGCCTAAGATCCACGTCGTGGAGCTATCGTGAACCCTTATTGTTTCTCACAAAAAATGGTCATAACTTTTTTCTCGGGTGTCAGATTAAGGCAAAATCAGATAGGTTGGAAAGAGAAATAAATTATATATAGTTTGGTGGGTTTTGAGATGAAAAATTACACATATTTTAGAAGTTATACACGTTCAAAGTTGACCCTTATAGGATCGAACACCAAAATTTGGCCGAATCAAAGGCTCTTAGCTCAATTTTTCTCTAAGTGTTTCCTATGAACATTTTTCACCTCGATGGCACTTCACACACTAGGATAATTATCATGAAACTTATATTCACATAGGAATAATAGGTTTTGAGCTTATACATATAGGAACGATGGTTTGAATTCTAACCCGGACATGCGGCTTGTTATATTATCTCCCCCTTGGAATCATTCGTCCTCGAATGATGGGTAGGAACTTATTGAAACCCTAGAATTATGAAATAATTTAGAAATGACATGTCTTCTAATGAAGGATATAGATAAGCTGAAACATTAAAACTTCCATCATGAAATTGATTTCGGAGTTGCCTTAACTTTATTGACTATAAGGAGCTGATTCATGCTGAGAGTTTAGAACTCTCTTGAAATATTCATGATATGATCTTACATATAGAACTGCGAAGTGATAACTGATGCAACAAAATTCCAAAAGTTACTAAGGCTGGAATAAAGTACATGACTTCTCTTTAGGAATTGTCCCTCAACAAAACACGTATAGGAATCAAAAAAAGGGTTTCATGGCATCACCAAGTACATTATGTAAGCACGAATCAGGAGATAATGAGACTAAGGTCGTACAAGAGTTATTACAATGTCTAAGATGGAATACTTAGAAAACTAAGGTCATTCACTGAACACTTATGAACTGAATCATGACTAAATATCTGAATCGAAGACATGATACATGAACTAAACTGAGTTCACAATTTACATAGACGTGGATGAATTTCCTCATGGACTAGCCATATTTATGAAACTTCAAATAGTAAGATAAGATGGAAAGATGGGAAACCATAGCAGCTTATCTGTCTGATTGCTAAACTAAATTGTTGGCTATACGAACTAACTCATTCTGAAAGTTTATACTCAACTGGAGTATTTCTTCAACACTCTTTCTAAGAAGTTCTAATAATATTAGTGAGCAAAGATTCTTGGGCATGATCTGAATAAAATATCTGAATAAGGAATCTCAATATGGCTATAACTATGCAGCATAGAACATAGGCCTATAAAACATAAGCTAGGATAGAATTACTAGGCCTTAGACAATGCAACTGCTAACTTTCAAGCTTATCCACACTTATCAAATACTCCCTCAACTATACTTTTCCCCTTAAATACCATGCTCTTTTATTCAACTTATAATTCTCACATGGGTACATATAACTACTCTAGCCAAAGTCTGAGTTGAACTACATACTCTCTCCATGTTCAAACCTAACACAAAATTACAAGGTTCAACATATAACACTATAATACTAGTCTAAACTATGGATTTAATACCCCATGCATGTTTCATAACTCTCTTCTCAAGAATAATTCTTGTTACCACTTTAAAAACTAAACTCAACCTCTTACTAGGAATTTACTAGTGCATAATGCACCCATCCACTTATATACCAACATGACGTTTAAGCCTATCATTATAACCACATATGAACTTCTGGGTAAACAACCCACCAAAGCATCTTTCCCATATTCTTTAATACCTCTATCAATAATAACTTCCATGCACTATCCCCAAGAAAACACACACAAAATTTCAACTAACCATGACATATATCAAAGTCTCTACCTCAATATTCCTTTAAATTTATAGTCTTACGTAGAATAAGCATGGAACAATCTTTTCCTAATATGGAATATTTACTATCTCCCATCTAAATAATTTTTCATCACCACTATCTTGACATAAGGAGAGGTCTCTTAAAGGTTAGAACATGAGGACATGAAGCATGAAAATATATTATGCATAACTTTGACACTTAACCGAGGCTTGAGGAATAGAGTATCAAAAGCATGAATTCATTAAAGAGATCAAAATTGAGGAAATATATGACAAATCTAAATATCGTTGGACATTAAGGGCGCACCATGAGTTATGGGAACTAAGCATACTATAAAGCATGAATATATACGTCATGAGTTGCATGACCTAAGTTTGGAGTTCATAAATTCATGGAATATGATCCGTACTGCTGAGTGAACTAAAACTCCTCATACTCAGAATTAGGAGCGTATATAATTCTATGGAAAGTGCATGAAGATGGGATATGATCACAAAGCTGACTTGTAAGGCATGAGTAAATGTCGTGATGACTGAAGTACAAAAATATATATGGAGATAAGAATGGGTCGGGCATCTTCCTCCCCTACTGGTGTTCTACAATACGCTGGCATCATTACTAGAATATGAGAGCCTGACTTGGTTTCTTGTTCTACCATCTCCCACTTAGCTTTAAGCCATTATTTAAGTCTCTAGACCCCTTTAGTAAACTCTAAATTGAACTGCAACTACTTTACTCTAGAGTTCGAGATATAATAATACACGTAAATTATAAACTCACCCTGAAAAGGTAAAACCCATTGCTGATACTTCATTCGGAGATACAACTCTTAACTTTTTCTAGCCCTAATAATAATCATATAGTAACTTAAACACTAACTACCTTAGTTTCTTTAGGAGTATCACCATATCCCGAGTTCACACCTTCTAGAATTTCAACTTTTCTTTCTGTTAGTTCATTCATCAAAGATTCAAACTTAGATTCTAATACTTAACATGGATATTCCCAATATTTTAGTGAGTTATACTAACTTTATTCTTGAACACTCCCTGAATAATATTATTCTTAACTTTCTTTAGCTTCAGCAATCATCATCACATACTTAAACCCTTCTCCAGAGCATACTTGCCTCACTAAACACATGATCTGCCTCTTTTCCTTCATAACCTACTAATATCACGTATCTAAACTTATATTTTTTCCTAAACGATGAAAAATACTATTACACCAACATACCCAATATCAACAATAATAACCCATAACTTAGCTGGTAAGAACATCATATACTACATAAATAGTCTCATTCGTACTTAGCAACTCAAGGGTACTATCTAAGCATACACACTGTAAAAATTTAGAAATAATAAAATCCCATATCACTTTGGGCACACCTCTAAATCACACCCACATTATCATACTTAATTTTGAATCAATAAACTTAAATTTTTGCATACATTGTTTCAAGCATACTGATTCACCTTTCATACAACTAGCCTCGTGGATACATAATCTACTAAATCCAAATAAACACTATTCCTACTTTACTGTTGCTAAGATCTTTCAATTATTTTTATATAGGACGGTAAATATGCAGACATAAACCATGGCACAAAAAAGATAATTTTATTATGTAAGACACATATTTCATAGAATTCTTCGGAAATATTTCGTAATTCATCAGGACTATAAGTTTCAAAAAACCATGTCCTAAAGGTTTTCCATTTTTCACAAAAAAAATCTTTTTGAATATATTTTCTTGCCTGAGAACCAGGACTAAAATCAATAAGTTGTGTCATCATAATTAAACAGAATTAATATTAAAATCCATCTCAAATGGGGTAGGATTTTCATTATCAAAATCTTGAACTATATTAGTTTTAGAGTTGATTTTAATCTTTTCTACACCTTTAGGTGTAACATGCGAATCTGCAGAATTAATAGTATGCAAAGATGCAGCTCGATTCCTAGCTGGACCATAATCAGGTTCTATAGGAGAAATATGATGTATAGAAGGAAGTCTTCTTGGCTGTGAAAAAGAATTTCTATAGATTGGAGGATTATTATCAAACTGTAGACAAATTCATCCATCAGAGTTTTGAGTTACATAAGTTAACTCTGAATTAGTCACATCCTCCGCCAATTATTTTGGAGAAGTGACTGAGTTTAAAATCCATGTTTTTGGGAAATCAATTTCATGCCATCAAATAGGTCTTCGAGTAGTAACCCTGGATTTTATAAAGTTTGTTTCAATAAGCATAGTGCAATCAGAAGTATCATCAATTAGTTTACATTGAGGATTTAAGGTCGATAATAAGCGATAATATATGCGGTAAGATAATCCTATAAGCTTAGATCCAGGCGCATAATCATAACCATGAGTTTTCACATTTAAAGTTAAAGCATGAAGAATATTTACATCAGTCAGAGATAATTGCAAATTTGGCTGAGTATTAAAATATACAGGAGCATAGGCAAGAGTAGATTCAATAGATCCCATTAAAGATTTTCTAAAATTTAAATTTCTAGCATCACGTAAAGCAGCTAAAAATGTTTCAGGGAGTCCCTTTAGCGTTAAAGGTCTAAAGGCAATTTGTACTAGACCAATATGCATATAATTATAATGATGTTTAAAAATATCAATATCATGCTTATTTAGGAGTTGAATAGTCTGTTCATCAGCATTTAAAGCAAGAGATTGCTCAGTTGTTTTAATAATTTGTTTATGTTTTATTTTATCAAAAAATCTATATTCATATATGGTTTTTAATTCAACTTTTGGAATTGTCCATTTATTTAATAAATCCATATCTTGAGGTAAATCTACCTCTTCGAGTTTTGTACTTTTAGTACTAACTTCACCCATATCCATGATTATAAAAGCCTTATAGCTATGCTGAAAACTTTACCACACTTAACATAATTACTATGAAAGTTCCTAGGCTCTGATACCATTTGACAGGATTTTTTGATAAATAGAACCTCTTAGATAAACCCAAAGATATTCTAAGCTTGATAAAATAACTATGAAAGATCCAGCTTCTTAGTAGGAGCTGGGGTCAGGGTAGGGGGTGAAGGGGAAGAAAAAAAATTAAAAAAAAATAAAAATAAATTTAATTTTTTTTTTAGGTTGGGGGAGGGGGGAGAGGAGGCGGTAAGGGAGGAAAGGGAGGGTAGGGGTGGGTAAGAAAAACTTTTGAATTTTGTAATAAAATATAGATATTATTTTTTAAAGGGGGCTGGTAGAGGTAGGGGTAGGGTGGGGGGTAGGGGATGGACTAAGAAAATTTTTTGAAATACTTTTAAAAACAATTGAATTTTAGGAGTAGAGATGGGGGTAGGGGTAGGGGATGGAGGTAGGGGTGGGTGTGAGGGTGGGGTGGGGTAGGGTTAGGGGTGGTGTCGGAGGATAAGGTATTGGGGGCCGGGGGGCGGGTAGATGGTTTTGAGAATTGTATGAACATTTCAACTTTAAAGTGAGGTTGAAAGAGAGTTTTGGAAAACGTTTTCTTTATTTTTTAAGGGAAGTCATTTTCCTTAGATTTAAAGAAAATAAGTTGGTTTGGAAAACATTTTCCAAAACATATAAGCCAACCAAACATAAAAAAACTGGAAAACATTTTCTGAAAAATGTTAAATGTTTTCCTTCATAACAAACACACCCTCTAATTTAAACGGCTTTCTTATCTTCTGGTTCTATTGAGCAAGTATCCAAGTTCTACTTTTTTTTTTTTTGGGGGGGGGGGGGTGTTTAAACTTAAATATGTGGATATTGATTAAATATGTTGTCATTCGTTAGTTTAAACTTACATTTTGTCCCTTTAAATTTAGTTCAATAACTGCACTTTATTCTAATACTAGTAAATATGTTCGCGCTTTGCACGATTAAGGTAAAATGTATTGTCCTAATTTTATGAATTTTCATTTATCATCTAATTAAAAAAAAAAAAAGTAGAATGATAAAGGAGATAAATTCACTTATTTATGTCCTGCACATACACAACATTAACAACAATCATTATGCTTCAATTCCAAATAAGAAGGTCGATAATAATATTCATAATTTATTCCATAAATTATTTTGGCACAAGTGCTAAAATAAAGTTAAATGACATAATGTCTAAAAAATGCTGACTTTCGAGTGAATTAACTATTTCTCCGTCACTTTCCTCTTCTTCAGCTATCTACGGGAAAATGTCTGTTTTAACAACTTTTTGATTTTCACCTAAAGTAAATATGGTATTCAAGCGACTACAAAAAGGAAAAAAGGACATTGCGGTACACTAAAGTATGAAGTTCAGAAAAGATCAAACCACACCAATCAATGATAAGCAACTGTATCTTGCATTTCTATAAGAGCATGATTTCACAACTTGAACCCATGATCTCATGGTGTGGTCATATGGAAACAACCTCTTTTTTTTTTTAAATAAATAAAACCTTTTCAAACTAAGCAAACTGAAACATATATATTAGTAACGGAGGCCTCATAAGTAGCAGCGAGGAAAGCGGATTGGGAGTTTGAAGATAAACAAACACAAGCATTTGTTCCTTTATTCCAAAGAAAATAGTTACATGTAAAACAGAACCATATTGCTACCACCTTAAGCTTTCAATTTCTACTTATTCGTACTGCCAACACACATATGACATTAAATAAACTACTTGCTAAACCCTTTAGGGGTAGTAACTAACCATGTTCAAACTTTGAACTATCGTCCTATATCTCTTCATGCACTTCTTGTACAATAATTCTGCTTTGTTCCAGTGTGGATCTTTTTTTGTTCAGAAAAATTCTCGAGTTCCTTTTCATTCATATATATATAGAGAGAGAGAGAGAGAAAGAGAGAGAGAGAAAGATTTCACAATCAAAGCAAGCTTAAATATTCATTTGGGATTTCCCATGTCGAATACAATCCTCCTTAATGTAGATCACCATGATAACAAATATATGCATGTATGTTGATCGCTCCATTCATACCAACAATCTCCAATGTCACCTTAGCCTTGAATATCTTTCTAATCATCTAATACAATAATTTTACTAGTTACTTCAAGGTTTTATTTTATTATATATTATGTTAAATTATTTAATTATTTATATTAATAAAAGTTACTTGAAGCTTTACCCTGCAATCACCATCTGAAAATTTACACTTAGTAAATGAAACTGGTACATAAGATAACTGAACTCACTGAAATAATGAATTTTGCTATTTTTCACAAATGTTTACTGGCATTTCAAAAGTTTATACTTGATGAAAGTAAAAAATAGAAATCCATATCATTTTGATATGAAATGTGGTTTGAAACAAAAAGAAAATTTCAGTAGCACATCACAAAATATCTCTAAATATATCAATCAAGAGAAGAGAAACAATCATAAAACGACAATTATTACTATTATAAGAAAAAGGGCACAAAATCAATTAGTAGAAGATCACCTAATCAGTAAAAATAAAAGTGTAGAAAATCAGTAAAAACACCAATACAACTTATTCAAAAGGAACTACAGCTGTAAAATATCTTTTCAAATGCTTCTAAAATTCATCTGGTGGCTAAGAAATAGATTGGATTTGCTAACATTCTTTTATAGTTTTATATAATGAAAGTTGTATATTTAAATTGAGAAACTAAAAAGTCTATGCTTCTGGCTTAATTGAGTAATCAATCAAGCTAAAATTTACACTAATGTTAAAAGCCTTGTACCGGATAAAAGAATAAGAATGAGGATATCATATTCATCCCTAGTTAAAAAATTTAAATTCTAGTACTTGGGACATAGGAGTAACAAACAAAAAAGATAATGCAACAACAAAGAATCCCCAAAATAGAAAAGCCAAAAAAAAAAATCCTTCTAAATTAATAAACCATCATTTTCATCAAACAGTTAACTCTTCAGCATTACTTACAATGGTACTTCATCATCCGATTCTCTCTTGCTTTCACCATGAAATTTACTAGCAGCCTCAGGTGTCGTAGCTACGAAAATTGATTTGAATTTGATGATTCACATGACTCAAATAATGATGAATATTCCATCATGGCATTATTATTGTTAGTAGTATCACACGAGAATTGATCGAGTACTTGACAAAGCCTTTGATTGTTCAAAATTATTTGTCGAATCACTTCTATTTCATTGTATGAGTAATTTCCAAATGTTTTCAGCACTTGATACATGTGTAGAAGTAGACATTTTCGCTTCTTGTTTTATGGGCTTGATGGTGTATTCGAAAATTAGACTTGACTTATCGAGTGACAAGGCATTTTGTAAAACTTGTTTGGTTGTGCTTGTATCAGCTTGAAGTGTCCTTTCTAAATGGCCTCTAATGTTGAATTTAAAGTTGAAAAACAATGTCCATTGCTGGAATATAAATCGTTTGCTTCAGCTTTCGAGTTTCTTCAGCTTCTTCTTTAAATGAGTATTCCAATAATTTTTGATATCATAAAGTAGTACCTCTCCATATGTCCCAGCAGTAAATGAATGAACAAATTAAAGTAGGGGATGTTTGAGTTTTCAAAAAGGCTATTGATGAGTTTTGTGTAACTGAAAACATTAAGTTATTTTATTTAATTTTTAATTGAGCAAATGAATTAAAATGAAGAAAAAAAGTAAAAAATTTGAGATAAAAGATAAATAACAATACTCAAATATTAGAACGCCACATCACCGAGTTGAAGATCCTCCTTTATTATTATATATTGATTATCTATTTTGTTTTACAAAATACATATTAATCTGGAATATGCATGCGTGGCTAGCGACTAGTTTTTCATAACAATAAAAAAAGAGAAATTGAGAGTTTTGCCTACTGTATCCTTGTATTTGTTTGATTTGTAAAGTGAATATTTCTATTTCTACTTAGATCTTTGTCATCTGAATCCCTTAATACATCAAAATATCAGATTTTAAACCCCTCCTACCATGTGTGTAGTATACTCACTCTAAATAAATTGCACATCATATCCACGTTACATAAGTTAATGTCATGCCGTAAATATTTTCATTAATTATTTTAAAAAATTATTAATCAATAATATTAAATAAAAAATAAAAAAATAAATTAAAAAATAAATTTTAAAATAAATTCATTATTCTCACCTTCTATCTTCCCAAAACCACAGGCCACAACCACCATCACCACATCAACACCATCTCTGCCTCCCTGACATCATTTTTCTTTTCTTTACTCTTCCACACAATAATTAGAACAACAATAACAATTTGATCAGAAATCTGAAGATTCCCACATGGTTAGGAGGCATAGAATGTCTTGGAGCTGGATCTTTCGTTCAACAACTTCATTGGAACAATTTCAATAGAAATTGAAAACTTTTCAAAATTACTCAAACTTTTTCTCTGTCATAATAGTTTCATTCCTTCAACTCTTCAAAAATGTTAAAAAGTTCTATGAGCTAAGGCTCTTCGAAAACAACTTAACTGGCCCAATCCCTTATGAACTTGGTCATTTATCAAAGTTACAAGTGATATTAGACCTGACTAACAATACCAAAAAACACAAACCCACTTTCAATTTCATCTTTCCAGTTCCACATCAACATCGCCGACTACTGTCGGATGGTGAACTAATGCCGCCCCTCACCCTCTCCTCTTCCTCTCCGAACTTCTTCTTCCTTCAACACCAACACAACAACCTCTATTAAACCTTCAAATTACTAACTCAATCACCTTCACCATTAATGACTTCCTCTAATAAAAGAAGAACAAAATATTTTTCTTTTTTTTGAATTTAGTGTGTGCATTTGAATTATTGAAAATAAAATGATTTAAGTCGTTGGTGGGTGGGTTTTGGGGTGGGGGTGTTGTAGGAGGTGTGATTTTTAATTCTTTTAAAAGATTATCATTATTATTATTTATAATTTTAATATTATTTTAAGATTCCCCCATCTCATTTACTCATTCTAATTTGAAATTACATAAAAATAATTAATAACATGACTATTTTACCATAATACCCCTATTAAATGATGTTTATATTTTAATTTAGAGAAAAAATAATTAATACTAAAGATAATTGTCTTGATTAATGAAAAATAATAAGTAAAATGAGACAACAAATTAGGAAATTTGAGACGATTAAAATAAGACGGAGGGAATATAAATTTGATGTTTCACTCGTTCTGAACGCATGTAGTCACGCAACATATTCAACTCTATTATTTTGTTATCACGTAAGCATGATCAATGATTAAAGAATTTAAAATTTTATATTTTAATGAATTAAAAAATTCAAATAATAAAAAATAAAGTAGAAATGTCCACTTTAGAAACTAACACAGTACATCATTTCTCCCAAAAAAAAATTTCATGAATCATGCACGGCTGACTGTGCGCCGTATTCGACCTGGCGTAGGTTGAGAAAATGATTGTTAAAAATGCTATATTACGCACCGTCAAGTCTGTGCCTTATAACGAAGACTGGACGACTAGACAGACAGGACAATTTTTGGGGGAAATTTTGACTCATTTTTGATGCCAACCTCCATTGCAGAATTCAAGTTTCAGGTTCTACTGTTTACATATATATTTTTCTCGGAGAAACAGAAACTCTCAATGTAGCTACATTTCAAGATCCTTTTCGGAATTTTCAATTTAGGGTTTGATGTCACTCTTTTAGCCTTATTGGGGTGGTTAATTATTTCAATATTCTGGTTGAGTTATGGTGCTCTGTTGAATTGTGATGAAGTGTGTGGATATACCTGAATGGCTTAAAGGGTTGCCCGTGGCACCTGAATTTCGGCCTACTGATACTGAATTTGCTGACCCGATTGCCTATATATCCAAAATTGAGAAGGAAGCTAGTGCTTTTGGTATATGTAAGGTGGTTCCACCATTGCCCAAACCTTCAAAGAAGTATGTCCTGCATAACTTGAACATGTCTCTATCCAAGTGCCCCGACTTTGGTTTGGACGGCAATTTTGATCCTTCGTCTATAAAAAGTGGTGAGGATAAGCAAAATGTTGAGAGTGGCCACTCTAGGGCAGTTTTTACGACGAGACATCAGGAATTGGGACATAGTGAAAAGAGGAAGTTGAAAGGGGCAGTTGGTGGTCTGCCATTGGGAGCTCAAAAGCAAGTGTGGCAAAGTGGACAAGTTTATACATTAGAGCAGTTCGAAACCAAGTCCAAGAACTTTGCCAGGAATCAATTGGGGATGGTTAAGGAGATTTCTCCGTTTGTTGTGGAGGCAATGTTTTGGAAGTTGGCTTTTGAGGAGCCTATCTACGTGGAATATGCAAATGATGTGCCCGGTTCTGCATTTGGGGAGCCTGAGGGACTCTTTAATAATTGTCGCAGGAGGAAAAGGGCGGCATGCAAGAGGAAAATTCTTGATAGAAATAGTGGAGGATTTTCTCGTTTTAACAATGATGAAATAGGTACTTTGGGTAGTAGTGTGGACAAAGGTTTGTGTCATAGTGTAGAGACACCATCCTCTTCTTTGTTAACCCCTATATCAAACAAATACACAAACTCATCCACTTTTAGGCCAAAAGGTTGTGGTAATGCTGGTGAAATGGAAGGTAGTGCTGGTTGGAAGCTTGCAAACAGTCCTTGGAATTTGCAAGTAATTGCACGCTCGCCTGGTTCACTGACTCGATTCATGCCAGATGATATCCCTGGTGTTACTTCTCCCATGGTCTATATAGGGATGTTGTTTAGCTGGTTTGCTTGGCATGTTGAGGATCATGAGCTTCACAGTCTGAATTTTCTTCATACAGGATCCCCTAAGACTTGGTATGCTGTGCCTGGAGATTGTGCATTTGGCTTTGAAGAAGTCATTCGTTGTCATGCTTATGGAGAAACAACTGATCGATTAGGTATGAATACATTTTTTTTAACAGCAATGTGATGGAATTTACCAAAGAAAAAAGAATGAAAGGCATATTTTATTTTCTCCCTTGACATTATCTTTAGCTTCTTGAAATGTTCTAACTCTCATTTCTTATCATATTACAAAAGATGGAGAGAATTAGTGCTCCTTGGCAGTTATTTCATAGTTGGTAGTCATCAGGTTATGCAGATACTTTTCTTTTACCTAATTTTTGTCCCTGGTCATTACTCTATTGTGATTGCCAATTAAAAGAAATCTTGAAATGTATGGTTGATAGTCACTGTATAACAGTCCATTGCTGTCAGAATGGGATATTTTTAAGCCATGAAAACTCTGCTGCATTGCTCCTCTTTCTGGATGATTTTTTTCTCAAAAAATGATTGATAATGTCATTTAGAAATAACTTTACGTCTAGCTTCTGAACCTCATTCAGTTATCTACAGAAGTAGTGATATCCTGTTTATGTCGAGAAATAACAAATAATAGGAAGGTGTTCAGAATTACGATCGGCATATTTCTTCCCATTAGAATTTTTTTGTTTGGTTTAAAATGATGTTTGACGTCCAGTGGAGTGTCTTTCCCATCTTCAAGAATCCGTCCCTTCAAGTTCAAGGTGCATTGACTGAGAAAATTCAAGTCAGCAGCAACTTAACCCCATCCTGTATTGTTGAGTATCTTGTCAAATTTAGGTGTACGAGTTGTTTTTCACTACCATATCGTCCCTTATATAGTGAAATTGGAGAAAACCTTGTTTAGTTGTTTCCATTCTTTTCTTTCGTAGCATGACATGTCTATTTTGTTTTTCTCTTTTCCTCCTAAACTGTGACACTAGAAACCTTAATTTAGGATATGATCCCACTAATCAACTGACACTAGTATTTAGTTTAAAGCTATTTTGATTGCTACTTGAAATACTTATTAATTTTTTAATTAAAGTATGTTGCGCGTACTCATTGGTTTTGCTTCCAAACCCGTCCCGATGCAACGCTGGTACGGGCGCAGGCGCGAGGTGCGTCTCTGATTCGGTCAAATGAATCCGGGGACGTTGACCCAACATCAAGAACAAAGTTTGCTGTCGTCGTCGGAAGGGAGAAGGACCGGCGACTATAATTGTTGTCATCGGAAGAAGGGAGAAAACCGACAACTATAATTGTTATTGTCGACGGAAGGGAGAAATCCGGCTACCCTAATTGCTGTCGTCGGAGGAAAGGAGAAAACCGGCGACTGTTGTCGTCGTCGGAAGAGAAAAAGACGGCGATTGTTGACACTGTCGGAAGGGAGAAATCCGGCGACTCTGTCATCGTCGGAAGGAAGAAACCTGGCGACTGTAATTGTTGTCGTTGGAAATTGAATCTTTTGTTGGGAAGAAAGAGAAAGACATGGTTGGATCTAGTCAGATCTAGTCAGTGAGTCTTTACTTTTTAATAATTATATTTTTTTTTAAATATAAAAAGTAGTAATTTAGCTCTAGTTTAGAATTGTTATACGATGTTTACTATTTTTATGGACCAGACTTAAAAATAATATATTAACTTAGAATTTTTATATATATGTCACCTTTTGGTTTCCCAAAAATACAAGTATATACTACTCCTAATTGAAAAAGTAACTAAAAAAAGCTATCTTAAAAGTGGGGGAAGTAAAGGATATTTTTACGGAGTTAGAATATCTTTATATCTATAATATTAAAAAGTAACTCTATATTTATAATGTTTAATTTTTTTTAGCCGAATCTCCGTATCTGTATCTATACTCGGATTCACACCCCGAATCTTAAAATTTAAATTTTCATGAATCCGACTCTCGGATCCGCACCCGTCTCGGATACCCGCACCCGAGTCCATGCAACTTAGATTAAAGTAAGTTTGGGACATGAAGCTTTTGAAACATCCAACTGGAGAAGCCAAAGCCACATGGCTGAACAACTTATCTATATACCTGACTTGTGGGCATTCTTTCTTTTATGGATTTTCGATAATTCCTTTTTAATGTTGTGCTGCCCTAAAGTGAACAACTTAAACTAACAGCAGAAAATCTTTGATTTCCGAGAAAAATCTAACAAGTTAACCTATCCAAAGAAAAGACTGGCCAACTAATTATCAAGGAACCAATTAGCACTTGCTGAGACTTTTCCGAAAGCAATATTAGTAATATAGGTGGTAAAGGTGACATTCACATGTAGGCTACGGTGTATATTGTAGAATATTGGAGTCAAATGGTTGATGCATGACTCTGCCAGTGACATTCTATTGGGTTCAAAGGAAGAGCAGAGAAGAGGAATGTAGAAGTGGATTTAGTGCTCATGTGGACCATATGAAAAAAGACGAGCTTTTAAAGAGTTGAAATACTGTTGTAAACTTAGTGGGACTTCCTATTTCTTATATTTTGGGTGCAAGTAGGATAATTCAGTCGGTATAAACGACAAAATGATCTTTGTAAAGAATGATGATTTTTTATTTGACATTTTGTGCTTATGCATAGTGTACTGTACCTTTTATATGTGAAGTTCATTTACTGCATCAATATAATGTTTGTTTCTCATTGTAAAAAACGCGGAGGAGATTGAGGTGGTTTAGTCTTCAGTGTAAAAAATGGTCAAGTTATGATAAATATTCAAAATATTGAATGTTTGGTGGAATGGATACAGAGGATTCATATAGAAGATGTCTCCCACTAGTTTGGGACTGAGGTTAGTTGATGACAATTAAAAAATTATAGATGCAGAATTGTAAGCTGCTCTAAAATCCTATGTAATATGTGATAAGGTATTTTATTTTAGTAAAATGAATAATGACTTAGTATGGCCTGAAATAGGAAGCTGACAACACGACATTTTGTTTGGGCCGAGGCAAGAAAATAACGGACACCTGAAGAATCCAATTGTAGGTTTCCCTTTTAGCCGCATCAAGAGATTCTTGCCATATGCCTTTTGTTTTGGCTGCTGTCACAGTGCTCAATCTTCCACTTTTTTTTTTTTTTTTTGATAATGGTATTATTGATCTTCCACTCTTTTGTAAATACATAAAAAATGGAGTTTTGCTTCTTGGTTTTCTTTTCTTTGATATTTCCTTTTACTGGTTCTTCCATCTTGGAGGCCAAATGCCACAAAAGAATTTCCTTTAGCTTGTTGTCTCTGCATATTTTCATCTTAGCGATTAGGCAGGAAGACTTTGTGGTAAGATACTGTAGCTCCAACCATGAGATTTGTTGTTTGGGTTAACAAGGGAGCTAAATATGAAGTTACTATTGGGCTCTGGGTAGGAGGTGGAATTTACTATTCAATCAAGAAAAGTATCTCTCATGTTTTGGAAATTGGAGTCACCATTTAACCACAGAGAAGCAAAAGGCGTATTGCCTTGAATGGTATACAATTACATCATGGACTTATTGTTTAAGCATCTTATATAGCTTTTTGGCAGTCATGTTCAGTTTGTATCTTATTAGGGGAGGTATGCTGGAAGTAATGAGATATGAGCCATGGTAGGAAGTTTAACATGCATTTGCGGTCTAACTATCAACTTTCATATGTTAGAAAGTAAATATTCTAATGAAGGGTATGAATTTCTTGTGTGGTCTGTCGAAAGAAGTCTGATTTGCTTCTAAATGTGGTTTTGGAAGCTGTCTTAAGTGAATGGGTTGAACTTTAATGTGTCTACCAAACATCTTTAGGGTGCCAATTGAAGAATCAAAAGTGTTAATAATTGTGAAAAAATATAAGAGAAAAATATTATTGAATTGTTGTAACTACGTTATTACATTGAGGTCCTATTTATAGACAATACATTCCAATCCTTTTCCTAATAGGACATTACATTACAATCCTTTTCCAAGTAGGATTTTGTATGCTATTCCTATTCCTACTCATATTCTAACACTCACCCTCAAGCTGGTGCATAGAAGACATATGTGCCAAGCTTGTTATGGATGTAACTAATATGAGAATCGGTGAGGGACTAGGTGAAGATATCTTCAAGAAAACTGATAAGGACTGCTTTGGACATCTGGGAGACCTTAATTGAAACGGAACAAATTGAAAAAATGATCTGAAAAGTAGTAAATAATGCCGTAAAGTCGATGTGTCGCTGGAAAATTGTCGAAAACCCGTATAAAATATACGGGTCATCTCGAAATTAAGAGACGAGTAGATCTTGAACATGAAAGTCATCGGAAACTTAGCCGAAACACGCTCACACGCCGGATTATTAGATTTGATGGCTGAAAAGTAACTACAATCTGAGGAAAAAAAAGTATATGGGTAGGGTCGGAATGATGACACGATCCTACTGAAAAAGAGAAATATGTGTAGGGTCAGAATGATGGCACGACCCTATTGAGAAATAGAAATTATATGAGTAGGGTCGGAATGACGGCGAGATCCTACTGGAAAAGAGAAATTATATGGGCAGGAACGGAATGATGGCACGATCCTACTGAAAAAGATCTGAGGAGTCACCAGAAAGACGTACGGAACTATGTAAATTAAATTTGAGGAGTCACCAGAAAGATGCATGGTGCTATGCAACTCAGATATGAGACAGTAGTCCGGAAAGATGCATGGTGCTACACAAATCAGATATGAGAAAATAGTCACCGAAAAAAAGTACGGTGCTAAGAAAAATAGATATGAAAAAGTAGTCACCAGACAGATGCATGGTGTTACGCAAAGATATGAGAAAATAGTCACTAGAAAGATACACAGTGAGTTAGTGACCCAAATTTTGCTAACATAATCATTAATCAGACGGGCGGCATATATTGATTATAGTCACCCGCCGGCAGCGGAAACTCTTTAATTCTTTACCAAGCGACGCCGGCAACGGAAACTCTTTGATTCTTTACCAAGATTGTGGATGCTTTGATACAATGTGAGAAATATAAGAGAAAAATATTATTGAATTGTTGTAACTACATTATTACATTGAGACCCTATTTATAGACAATATATTCCAACCCTTTTCCTAATTGAACTTTACATTACAATCCTTTTCCAAGTAGGATTTTATATGCTATTCCTATTCCTACTCATATTCTAACAATAATGACCTTGTATGTTCTATATTATCCCTCTTCTTAAGATGTCAGCAGTTCTTTGTTTGGATTGGATGTATTCTCCCCTTATTTTTTTTTTTCAAAAAAGAATCCCTTTATCAATGCGGTGATGAAAGTTTCAGAGTTGTCCAAAAACAAAAAGAAAAGAAGGTTTCGTACTTGTCTGTTTAATTAGATCTATTTTAGAAGTGCCTTCAGAAGTGATCATGTTTCCTGTATTACTGATTCTGAAATTGCTACAGATGTTCAGTCTCTTGTGTGTGTTTGTACGTAAACTTCTGGTAACTTGACCTTGTCAAGTCTTATTCAAATTTATGTTGAGGTAAACAATTTTCATAGGCCTGCTGAATTTGTGTCACTTATCAATATATATCTTTGGTTTATGTCATCTGGCAACTCGCTTATTGACTTAAAATTGGAGATATTTGGAGTTTCTGCTCTGAAAAATTCTAGTTCTCAGTTTCAATAAATATAATATTTAATCTCCAGCTGCTCTTGCGCTATTGGGCGAGAAGACCACTCTTTTATCACCTGAAGTTCTGGTAGCATCAGGCATCCCCTGCTGCAGGTGGTTTCCTTTTGTCTGATCCCATTTTTAACATTGTTTTTTTTTTGTCTTGGTTATATCCTGAAGTAAAATGGAAGTTTCCTTTGCCGTTCCTAACTTATTGGAAATTTTGCTGACATTCTAATGTATGTGCTCTTTTTAATTTGCTAAGGTTGGTACAAAATCCTGGTGAATTTGTTGTCACTTTCCCGCGGGCCTACCATGTAGGTTTCAGCCATGGTAATTGCTTCTGGTCTTCCAAATCAAATATGTTATTGTGATAAACTTCAACAATTTATGCAAAGTTAGCTGTTTTTTTATTTTTATTTTATGGGAAAAGGCCATCGAACTATTGAAAATGACTCATCAATGCCATCTGTTATAAGTTTGGTTCATCTATGCCATCGCGTCTAATAGTTTGGCTCATCTATGCCACTGCCATTATAGAAAAATTCATTTGTGCCATTATTTTGCAATGATGATTTGGCAAAACTATTTTTGCCACATCACCTCTTAATTAAAAGTCTACGTCACCAAATGTTAATCAACCAATATTACTTAAATCAAAATAAAAAACCATACCCATTAAAATAAAATCCGACACAATTAATAGGTTTGATTTTTATTTTATTAAGTCCAATTTTTATTTTAACTGTGCGGATCAAATTTTATTTTAATGGGTCTGATTTTAAATTTTTTATTTAAGTATTATTGGTTGATTTTGATTTGATAATGTAGACCTCTAATAAGAGGTCATGTGGCAAATATTGTTTTGCAAAAATCATCGATACAAAATAATGACACGAATAAACCTTTCTGTAACAATAGTGGCATAGATGAGCCAAAAACTTATAACGGATGACATAGATGAGCCATTTCTAATAGTTTCATAGCATATTTAAGCCTTTTCCCTTATTTTATTGTCATCTTTCTCCATAATAAAGTTAACTAAGTTTTCTCTTTTTTCCCTTTTGACCCGGATATAGAAAATATATATGTTTCTTTGTCTGTTTTGATATATGATTTTATTCTTGTCCTCCACATCAGAGATCTCCAAGTCACCATTAGCAGCATTCTCTATCTATAAATTGATCTGAAGACATGAATCTTCTTAGGCTTACGAACATGTGATTTTGTATGAAAGTCTTAAGGTGATGGTGATGGCCCAATGAGATAAGCTATTCACGGAAGGTGATTCGAATTTTAGATCGTGAACAAGCTAAGACTGTGGAAAGATGATCTAAAGATTTTGAGTGAGAGTTAGTTGGTAATAAAGACAAATAAAATCTACTCTCTTCTATGAACTAGACACATTTCTAAAGAAGATAACTAGGATCTTGACGAAGAAGAGGTGCGCCCTTTATTGGATTAATTTAGGTGCGCAACAGTGCAAGTTTACTTGAAAACCCAAACTGCAAACAAAATAAGTGGGGGAATAGAAAGCAATTTTGAATTGGTATTGGTTGGACAAGAGTAGAGCAGAAGTCTCAAATTAGTTGGCTACGGAAGGGGACAAACACTAAGCTTTTCTCATTAATGACCAATGCTAAAAAAGTTATGGTTTCATAGATGCTTAACATCAAATAACAGTGACTTCCGCATGCAAATTAAAATCCGTGAAGATTTTACTGTTTTACGTATGTTTTATGAGGAAGAAGAAAGGACAATGTCAAAAAGGGTCAAAATCAAAGATTGCATTCTTCTAGCCTCTCTTAAACTATCAACACTCCATTAAAAGGTGTTCAAACCACTGTTGAGGGTGGAGCTATCACAAACAACATTTGAGTACAACCGAAGAAATCTATTTGGAGAAGACGGGAGGAGGAATGACTTCTTTAGTTTGCTGTATTCGAGCTGAGGGTGAGGGCTCGGTAGAAACAACCTCTCTACCTCCAAAAGGTAGGGGTAAGGTCTGCATACACCCTACCCTCCCTGATCCAACTTGTGGGATTTCACTGTGTATTCCATGAGGGGTATTTTTAGATATACTGTTAGAATATGAGTAGGAATAGAAATAACATATAAAATCCTACTTGGAAAAGGATTGTAATGTAGTGTCCTATTAGGAAAAGGATTACAATGTATTGTCTATAAATAGGGCCTCAATGTAATAATGTAGTTACAACAATTCAATAATATTTTTCTCTTATATTTCTCACATGGTATCAAAGCTTCCACGATCTTGGTAAAGAATCAAAGAGTTTCCGCTGCCGGCGGGCAGCTATAATCCATATATGCCGCCCGTCTGGCCAATGATTATGTTAGCAAAAGTTGGGTCACTGACTTACTGTGTATCTTTCTAGTGACTATTTTCTCATATATTTGCGTAGCACCATGCATCTGTCCGGTGACTACTTTTTCATATCTATTTTTCTTAACACCGTACTTTTTTTCGGTGACTTTTCTCATATCTGATTTGCATAGCACCGTGCATCTTTTCGGACTACTGTCTCATATCTGAGTTGCATAACACCATGCATCTTTCTAGTGACTCCTCAGATTTAATTTACATAGTTCTGTACGTCTTTCCAGGGACTCAGATTTTTTTCAGTAGGGTCGTGCCATCATTCCGACCCTGCCCATATAATTTCTTTTTTCAAGTAGGATCGTGACGTCATTCCAACCGTACTCATATAATTTCTATTTCTCAATAGGGTCGTGCCATCATTCTGACCCTACACATATTTCTCTTTTTTAGTAGGGTCGTGTCATCATTCCGACCCTATCCATATACTTTTTTTTTCCTCAGACTGTAGTCACTTTTCAGCCATCAAATCTAATAATCCGGCGTGTGAGCATATTTCGGCTAAGTTTCCGGTGACTTTCATGTTCAAGATCTACTCGTCTCTTGATTTCAAGATGACCCGTATATTTTATACCAGTTTTCGGCAATATTTACTACTTTTCGGATCATTTTTTTAGTTTGTTCCGTTTCGATTGAGGTCTCCCAGACGTCCAAAGCAGTCTTTATTAGTTTTCTTGCAGATATCTTCACCAAGTCCCTCACCGATTCTCATATTAGTTATATCCATAACAAGCTTGGTACATATTTCTTCTATGCACCAGCTTGAGGGAGAGTGTTGGAATATGAGTAGGAATAGGAATAATATATAAAATCTTACTTGGAAAAGAATTGGAATGTATTGTCTATAAATAGGGCCTCAATGTAATAATGTAGTTACAACAATTCAATAATATTTTTCTCTAATATTTCTCACATAGTATTGATAAAGAAATGAACCTTGGGCCTAACTCAACCTCAAAAGCTAGCTCATGAGGGGAGGATTGCCCAAGACCATATAAGGAGACCAAGGACCCTTTAACCCACCGATGTGGGACTCTAACACCCTCGCACGCCCAGGGCTGGACAATATAAGACGGGGGTCCCAACATTGGAAACAATGAACTGGGTGGGCCCGACTCTGATACCATGATAAAGAAATGGACCTTGGGCCTAACTCAACCTCAAAAGTTAGCTCATGAGGGGAGGATTGCCCAAGACCATATAAGGAGACCAAGGACCTTTAACCCACTGATATGGGACTCCAACATATACAAATGTGTAGTTTATTTTCGTAAGAGAGGCCCCGGGAAAACTAAGTCATTGACCACCACCTGCATGTCAATTGGTTTGGGAGGCTATCATAACCCTGTGGCAGATTTTCAATAATTGAATCAATCATAAAGTAGTGAATGTGAAGTAAATCTCCTTTTGGGCAGATAACCGTTGGGGCAAGAGCCGTTGAAGACAAGGTTTTATTTTTGGTGTAAATGGGAATACACAGAAGATTTAAAAGCTTTTTACATGCTCTCGGATCTTTGTAAGAAAACAATTTCAAATATATATTTTGCTATATTTTCGTGTAACTATGGCCAACACAACTTTGTGCCATTTTACTATATAAAATTTGTTACCGTCTCAAAAGAAATATAATCGCAGCGTACACTTCTTGGCAAACATATTGCCATTTATCCACTCTTACATCAATCTCATGAGCTTTGTATCTATTCTCATTGAACGATGACAACAGTGGGAAATCTAACGAATAAAAGCTAAGGTTACTCTTATAAAGTTCACACATACAACATAGGAATTTTATTTATGTCCCTCACATCCCATCGTCAGTACTAAGAAGCTAGGAAAAGCTAATGGATATCTTTAGGGGATGGAGCCAAGGGAACTAGACGTATGCTTGGTAGGATAGAGAGGGTGTCACTACCATTGGGAGAATGAGGTTTTGGTGTATGCGGATTCTACATTGATAGCTTTCTTGAGAAAGTGATTATACATATTTGCAAAGAAAGAGTGTGTACCATGTTTTTTTAATAAGGTAAGTGTATTTCATTCATAAACAAGGTCGAGATGGCCATATACAAAGGAAGAAACTAAAAGGTAAAGAGTCTACAAAATTCGATTCTCCACAAAGTCCACCCATTCTTTTATACAACTAGGGATTTTATGGGTGCACCAAAAGAAAATAAGAGATCGGAGGCTCTTCCTTACTTGAGAAAAACTTGACTCTACCCCTTCAAAAGCCCTTCTATTTCTTTCATTCCAAATAACCCACATTAACGCAAGGGGGACCAAATTCCATGCCTTACGTTTTCTCCTCCTATTCCCGCTCCAATGAAATATTAAATCTTTCACATATTTTGGCATAACCCAAGAAACTCCGAACCAACAAAGCATGTCCCACCATAATCTCATGGTAAATTCACAATGTATGAGAAAATGATCCACTTCTTTCCTTGTCTCCTTACGCATGAAGCACCAACAGACATAAATAACCTTATGCTTTCTAAGATTTTCCGCCATCAAAATTACCCCTCTGGATGTTAGCCAAGAGAATTAACACACCTTTCTCGACAAATGCTATCCAAATTGCATCAGTGGAAACACAACCTCCTTCATAAAAAGATTTAACAGAGAAAACCCCACTGTTCCTCAAACCCCACCACGAAGCATCAGGTTTATCCACTTAATTGACTTGCCTGTGAAGGATAGCCATCAAACTTTGGAGCTCGATCACTTCTCAATCAGGGAAATGCCTTCTAAATCTCAAATCCCAAAAGTCCCTCCCCCTGCCCCTAAACATTAACTCTTCTCCCATTTCGAGCCTTGAATGAGATTTTTCTATTAAAATCATCCCACCTTTCATTATATTCCTCCACACCCCACACCCCACACCCCACACCCCCGGGGCATAGTGACATCTCTAGAATTTTCCATACCTCTTCCATTACCTCATATTTATCAACTATCACCCTTCTCCAAAAAGCTTGTATCTCCACTCTGAAACGCCAAAGCCATTTGCTTATCAAAGCTTTGTTAAAAAACAACCAATCTTTAATTCCTAAACTTCCCTATTTTTTAGGAGATGTTCCAATTCACTAAGTGAAATTTCTTTGCTCCATCTGCCACATCCCCAAAAAAGTTCTTCTGCAACCTCTCTAATTTTCCTATGACCGAAATTGGAGCTTGAACGGAGACATGAAATAAGTGGGTATACTCAATAAAGTGCTCTTAATAAACACCTTTTTTCCTCCTTTGGACAAGTATCTTTTTTGCCACCCCGGTAATCTCTTTTCAACCCTCTGAAGAACTGGACTCCACACCGAAACATCAATGGTAGTCCAAGATAGGAAGTCGGAAGAGCCCCTACCCTGTTGTTCAACATCTAAGCGAGCATCCCGATGTCAACCACCTCCCCGACTGTGAAAAATCTCACACTTACATTAATTTTAAGGCCTGACACCACCTGAAACCAACTAAGCACTTGACCTAAATGATCCAGCTGGTTCATATCGACATCACAACAAACCAAAGTATCATCTGCAAACAAGAAGTTGGAAGCTGAGACTGTCCCAACAACCCCAATCACTACACTAAATCCTTTTAAAAAACCTCCCATGGTAGCTTTGTCCATCATCCTACTCAAAGCTTCCATGACAAGGATGAACAAATTTGGAGATAAAGGGTACTCTTGTCTCAAAAACCCCTAGAACTCCCCAAACACCTGCATGGGTTGTCATTCACTACGACTGAATATCTCATGAAGGAAATGCAGAATCTGATCCATTTTTCCCAAATCCTATCTAAGTCATGATACTCACATGATCGTAGGTTTTCTCAAGATCAAGCTTACACAAAACACCTGACACTCCTTGCTTTCTCCTCGAATTTACCACTAAAACTGCACCCAAAATCTGTTAACTTCCACAAAAGCATTTTGCAAAGCAGATACTGTCTCATCTAGCACCTTTTAAGTCTTGTGGAAAATACCTTAGAGATGATTTATAAATGCTTCCCACTAGACTAATAGGTCTAAAATCCTTCATGCATGAAGCTCCTTCGCGTTTAGGGATTGTGACAACAAACGAAGCGTTCACACGCTTTTCAAATTCACCCATCTCCGGAAACTTAGCAATAGTATCCATCACATCAACTTTGATTGTATTCCAACAATGCTGGAAGAAAGCCAAAGAGAAACCATCAGGCCCCGGAGCTTTGTCACCCGCATAATGCTCTACCACTCTCTTCCTCCTCAAATGCCCTCTCTAAGCACTCACGCTCCTCCCCACCAATATGACTAAAAACTAACCCCCCCTTCTCCCCTCCCCCCAAAAGAAAAATCAACTTTGGCCTCTAGTCCATTTTTTCCTCAAACAAGCATTTGTAATAATCTACAATTTCCCCTTCTACTTCCTTCTCCCCCACATGCACCGCCCCATTAATCTCCACCGATTCTATAAAATTCCTTCTCCTATTAGCAACCTCTACCTAGTGGAAATTTTGTTTATTGGAATCCCCTTCCTCCAACCATAACATCCTCGATTTTTGCTTCCAACTAATTTCTTGACCTAAAGCCATCTCCTCTAGCTCCCTTTTCAACCTGACTTTTCTTTCCTTCTCCCCCAATTCTAACTCTCTTCCCGCTTCAATCCTCTCTTACTCCCCCACTTCAATCATAATCTCCCTCATCTTCATCTCTACCTTACCAAACACTTCTTTATTCCACTTCCTTTAAGTCTTTTTTGAGCAATCTCAACTTATTGACAAGCCTAAACGAAGGCCTCCTCTTCACCGCATAGTTGTTCCACCATCCAACCACTCTATCCTTGAAATCATCCACTCTTAACCGCATGTTCTTAAATTTGAAAGGAGTCCGCACTCGTCTTTCTCTGTTATAGTCTAACAAGATGGGAGAATGATCCGAAACCAATCTTGGAAGAGAAATTTGAATCATATTGGGAGCCAACTCCTCCCAAGAAGTGGGCACAAGGAATCTATCTAGTCTGAATCTGGAAGACCAAGTATAAGACTGTCAAAGGTAAATCAACAGAGAATGGTTATCAATAAACTTCGAGGATTCCTCTATTGCCTTAGAGACCACCCTACCCCCATTCTCTCCTCTGGGAATCTAATGGTATCAAAATTTCCACCTAGCACCCAAGGAATATCCTACCTCCCTAAATCATTTCCTAGTTCTTCCCAGAAACTCTCCTTTGATCCCTTCCCCACCGGACCATAGATGCCCCAAAAACCCTACTCCATTCCGTGGCCATGTTTCTAAACTGAGCCCCTAACATAAACTCTCCCTTGTTGACCTCCACACACTCCACCTTCGTATCATCCTGTGAGAAATATAAGAGAAAAATATTATTGAATTGTTGTAACTACATTATTACATTGAGGCCCTATTTATAGACAATATATTCCAATCCTTTTCCTAAATAGGAAACTACATTACAATCCTTTTCCAAGTAGGATTTTATATGCTATTCCTATTCCTACTCATATTATAACACTCCCTCTCAAGCTGGTGCATAGAAGACATATGTACCAAGCTTGTTATGGATGTAACTAATATGAGAATCGGTGAGGGACTTGGTGAAGATATCTGCAAGAAAACTGATAAGGACTGCTTTGGACGTCTGGGAGACCTCAATTGAAACGGAACAAACTGAAAAAATGATCCGAAAAGTAGTAAATATTGTCGTAAAGTCGATGTGTCGCTGGAAAATTGTCGAAAACTAGTATAAAATATACGGGTTATCTCGAAATCAAGAGACGAGTAGATCTTGAACATGAAAGTCATTTCCTGAAACATGCTCACACGCCGGATTATTAGATTTGATGGCTGAAAAGTGACTACAATCTGAGGGAAAAAAGTATATGGGTAGGGTCGGAATGATGACACAACCCTATTGAAAAAGAGAAATATGTGTAGGGTCGGAATGATGGCACGACCCTATTGAGAAATAGAAATTATATGAGTAGGGTCGGAATGACGGCACGATCCTACTGGAAAAGAGAAATTATATGGGCAGGGTCGAAATGATGGCACGACCCTACCGAAAAAGATCTTGAGTCATCGGAAAGACGTAAGGAACTATGTAAATTAAATCTGAGGAGTCACCAGAAAGATGCATGGTGCTATGCAACTCTGATATGAGATAGTAGTCCGAAAAGATGCACGGTGCTACGCAAATCAGATATGAGAAAATAGTCACCAAAAAGAAGTACAGTGCTAAGAAAAATAGATATGAAAAAGTAATCACCGGACAGATGCATGGTGTTATGCAAAGATATGAGAAAATAGTCACTAGAAAGATACACAGTGAGTCAGTGACCCAACTTTTGCTAACATAATCATTGGCCAGAAGGGCGGCATATATGGATTATAGCCGCCCGCCCGCAGCGGAAACTCTTTGATTCTTTACCAAGATCGTGGAAGCTCTGATACCATGTGAGAAATATAAGAGAAAAATATTATTGAATTGTTGTAACTACATTATTACATTGAGGCCCTATTTATAGACAATACATTCCAATCCTTTCCTAATAGGACATTATATTACAATCCTTTTCCAAGTAGGATTTTATATGCTATTCATATTCTAACACATCCAAAGCAAAAGTATTTCACCTGCACTTCCCAAAGTCGGGGGATATAATGATGCTTCACCCATCTCCCCCTTCCCCTCTCCCTTTCCATCCCCCACCCTGAAACTCTCCGTCAAAGTCTCCATTTTTGTTTCTTGGTACATATCACATTTGCCCCCCCTTATTAGGTTCGTTCAAACCCCCCACATTCCATGAAATAATTTTAACTTCCTTGGATAACAAATGTAACTTCTTCCCCACCCCTCTACTTCCTGGAGCCCCTTGCCATTTCCTTACTTCTATCTCTCCTCTTATAAGCTATCAATTTTCTTTCTCCCTCACTATCCTTACTCGGATATTGTTGTCTACTCTCCCTAGGACCTTCATTTTCCTCTCCTCTAACACCTCTTGCTTCTTTTTCAATATCTCGAAGCAAACATAGCACCCTATCCTTCTTCCCTTCAAAAATCACTCCCAAAAATTTCCTGAATCAGAGATGTTTCCCATCCACTCATCTAGACATGCCTTTTCCTACCTCAACACACGCTAAAGGAAGTGCATTTACTTCCTTAACATCACTACAATCACCTTTAGAACCAACAGGCACCTGAAGAAAATGTAAAACAACCTTTTTGCCCACATTTAAATCATATTTGCTATAACTGTAACTCCTCCCAATCCTTTCAGATTCAGATATGTTGAAATCCGGGCGAATAGCCACCAAAACGGAAGTTCCAGCAATGGCATAGTCACTTTCCGACGCCGACAACACCCCTAATTTTCCTCCAACCCTCTACCCAGACAGATCAGCTTCGCTCGACGTTGTTGGTGACCCAAAAATACTATTTCGACCCAAATGCCACAAACTCTATCCCGAAACTTTGATTTCTAAGTTGTCGGAACAGTGATGCCGGCTGTCGGGAGGCTTCTCTGGCCTGGGAACCTGTAGACTTCTACAACCCATGTTAGAAGTCGGGCATCCATTTGCGTCGCTTGGCTCGTGTCTCAAATGCGAGCCTCAATCTATGTCTTCCTACCTTCGACTTTTGATCTTTGGCAGTTGGTTATTGGGAAAATGAGACCCTCGTTGTTTCTGAGAAAAAGAACCAATCGGTTCAGGAGAAAAATTTCTGTTCTTTTTTTCAAAAAAAAATTGAGCCGATTTAATCTCTCTCTCCAACTTGTGCCACTTAACCAGGGATAGGAAGGAATTTTCCCCAAATTGGGATTTAGCCTCCTTTTCCAGAATTCAAAAGTTCCGTCCCCCCTTTCTTCTTTACCACATTGGAAGCTCTTTCTAGTGCTTCTGGCCACAATTTATTTTCCTTCTTGTCTCCTCTAAGACCGCCTCCTCTCCTACCATAAACTTCATATTCCTCCCTATCTACTTTCAGCTTCATAGGACGAATTTCCATAGAAAGCAAACTCTATACTCCACTTCTCCATCCACCTTAATCAAGACAAGAATCTTCCCTTTTTTCACTAAAATTCTCACCCTAGTCATGTCGTGCAAGCTGAATATCACATTCATGAAACCCCCACAGAGATTCCCAACCTTTTTGAAAAGATCAATACACCACAAGTGTACTGGGAGCCTCACCAGAGTAACCACCACTGAATCACCTGAGTTGCGTGATCAACATAACCTTCATGCTTCGACCATCTCTCTAGCTGCATAAAGTTGTTGTCAAACCATCTTCTGTCCTCATGGAGAACCTTCAAGGCTTGTTCTTCCTCCACAAACGAAACAAAAATTGATTGTCATTCAATTGGGTTATCTTTATCCACCCCACCCCCCTGCGCCGTTCCTAATTGCCTTCGGAGAATCAACTCATTTAATGAAGAAACCAACCAAGCAAGATCTCAAAATACTTTTTCTCTTCAAAATGGAGTTTTCTGACAATAAGAAACTAGGTTCTATGGATGGATCTTTCTTTTGGCATCTACCCCCTAAGTCTAGAGATGGCCATGCTAAGGCTTCTTTGAAAGACGTTCTCTCCCTCTTCCTAGATTCTAGAGAGAAGTAGGAACTTCTCTCTCTAGACATTTTTTAACATGATTAAGGGGTGTGTACCAAATATAGATATTATAAGCACTATTGGTTCTAGGAAGATGCTGCAACCTCATATGATGTAAGCGTGCGGAAGAAAGTCCGAAGGGGTCCGGAGGGGAAAACAAGTGTTTTTTAAGATTCATTAGATTCACTATTGGGAATCGCAGTGGGAAATGCAATGCAAGGTCCTTTTTTAATAATCGTGGTGTGACTTGTGAGGCTAGCTTTCACGCGCCTCGACTAGCTCCACGGGGCAGTCACTACCTCCAATCAACATATACCGGATAACTTTATCCACTAAAGGTTTGGATAGATGAGAGGAATTCACCTTGTCTTTTTGTCTGCTTTTGGAATTGAATTCGAGATCTCATGGTTCTTAGCTCATGGCGATTAGGCCACACCCTTGTGTGCGATGTAAGTTCTTTCTTGTGATTAGATGCATTTTATGGAAGCCTAATATTCAAGAGTTCCATAGCACATTCATGATAGCTATGGATAAGGACGCCAAATTAGCTAAAATGATTAGGAGATACGAGAATGATTTCCTTGAAAAGTGTCTTTGATAGACCCTGCAAGATTGTCAAAAGAATGATATGTACAACGTATGCAGACGGGGGTCTATCAGAAACAACCTCTCTACTTCATCTGAGGTAGTGGTATGTACTGCTACACTTTACCCTCCCCAGACCCCACTTTGTGGGAATACATTGGGTATGTTGTTGTTGTTGTAGTTTTTTATTCTCCAATATGTATTTGTCTTTTAGTGTCTGTTGCTTCATTTACTTTGTATCTGTTATTGCTATCATATTTTCTTGCAACCATGCTTTGAATACTCCTCTTTTAAGCGGAGGGTCTATCGGAAACAACCTCCCTACCCCCACAAAGGAAGGGGTTAGGTCTGCGTACATCCTACCCTCCCCTGAACCCACTTGTGGAATACACTGGATTTCTTCTTCTTGTATTTTGGTACAATTAGACAATTCATTTTTTTATAGAATGTTTGGATGGATGTTTTGGGAGCTTTAATAATGGAAAGATGAACACTTGATGAGATTTTCAATGAACTTTTTTGTCTAGTATAAAGGAAATTCTGTTTCAGTTGCGCATGAGTCTGGATCCTTCACTATGGTTGAGTGCCCAATTTTTGTCTGACGGTGCCCCCTTCGACATTCTTGTGTTCATGGTGCGGTATGGAGTGAAACATGTGTTGGTAACACAGTGAGTTTGTTTTAATTTTGTCATGTTTTTCAAAGATTCACTTGTAAATGCAGGCTTCAATTGTGGCGAGGCTGCCAACTTCGGTACTCCACAGTGGCTTGCAGTAGCCAAAGAAGCTGCTGTTCGTCGAGCTGCCATGAACTATCTACCTATGCTCTCTCATCAGCAGTTGCTTTATCTGCTGACAATGTCTTTTGTTTCAAGGTCTGCTTATCAGCTCCAGTTGCATATGTGGATCACACCATTATATATCCCCTCTAGGAGATGAGAATTAGGCGTTTCTTTTGCATTCTTGGATTGGAACCTTGTTGGCTTCATCTTAATTTGTCTTTTATTGATCCGTATTTTATGAACTACGTTTTGTCCAGCTGTACAAATCTGTTTTACCATGTTACGTCACAGTATTTAGGTCAGAAGTGAAATTATAGACATCTGTCTTAAGTTAAGTGGGTAATGAGGTTAAGGTATACTATTTTGTTACTTTAAAAAGCGTTCCTGCAAAAATGGAAAAGTTGGGCTGTGGAATGGGTGACTCTTGAAAAACTGAATGAGGATAGTTAATGTGTGATATGGGAATATCCAAGCTGTATTTTACTCCATTTTGTTGCTTTTCCCCCCTCATTCAGGTTTAATGAATCAAAAAAACCATAGGGGGGGATAGGCTTACATGTAGTGTATGGCCACATTTCCTTTCACTTTTAATAAACTTAGACATATTTTTTGGTTTATTTATTTCTATGTTTCTGGATGACAGTGTGCCAAGATCTCTGTTGCCCGGGGTTCGAAGCTCTCGTATGAGAGGTCGTCAGAAGGAAGAAAGGGAGTTTCTGGTAAAGAAGGCCTTCATTGAGGATATAGAAAAGGAGAGCAACTTGGTAAAAGTTTTACTTCAGAAAAGCTTTGCTGACAATGCAATGTTGTGGGATGTGGATATGCTGCCATCTTCAGGTAAAGAATCGGGACTGCACAAGCATGTTAGTGCGGATGCTTCTAGAGGGAACAGCCAGTCTGACAGCGATAGTCAGGATCTATTAGACCAGATGAGCTTATACATGGAAAATTACAGTGACTTCTATGTGGATGACGATGTGTCATGTGAATTTGAAATCGATTCTGGGACATTACCCTGTATTGCTTGCGGGATTCTTGGTTTTCCATTTATGGCTTTGGTGCAACCATCGGAAAAGTCTGCAAAACACCTTTTTCCTGAGGATTTTCAGAATAAACAAGAACCCGGAGTACTAAAACATGTGGAGTCTGATTCCCATTCAGATCATAGGGGCATGCTTGAGGACTATAATGGAGGTAGGAGGCCCTTTATAAACTATTCTCCCATGTCGAGTTTGTCTGTTCTGCTATCTTGATGACTAGATCAATCTCTCTTGTTGATGATATTTTCCTCTGTTGTTATTACTAAATGTGCTAATTTTATTACTTTTAAACGGTTCAGCAAATTGATTTATGAAACTTCTTGTGTCTGATCAAGACGTGAGAAATTATCCAATCTTTTAGAACACAGCAGTACTCGGTTCTTCTTCCTCTTTAGGATGTATCCGTACACTTTCCATCATTATTCTCCTTTTGACACCTTTGAATGTTGCTTGTGTTTCAACTGAATACTAAAACAAAGGAGAATTTTCACTGATAGAAAAGGAAGAGAACAAACGGAAGAATTGCTTCAGTTTGTCGTTGCTGTTAGTGGCTGCTAGCTAACTACCAGTTGCTTTCTGTGCTGATGAACAAATTATATCAACTATGCAGCATTCATTCACGTGTTCAATGATCTAATCTGTTAAATGATTTAATTCTGAAAATGTAGTAATGAGTCCCATTTTTGTATGTTTATGACCTGTGGCTGTTGATTTATAATGTTCATTTCCGCCTGGAGTAATAAGATACACCTGATTAGAATGCCAAGTAAATATGCATTAAGATTCATTTGCGTCTTGTCTCATTATACAGAATGCGGAAAACCTCATAGAATATTGTCTACTCAGTTATAGAATATATATGTCAACTAATATGAAACGGAGGGAGTATATATTTTGATTAAACTAAAAGTAGTAGATTATGAGCTTACTGATTCAAAGCTCTCATGAGATCTCATTGGCCTGCCCCACCAAATGAAAAGGAAGTCGCATGAGAATTTGTTTTTCTATAAACTCACTAAATATTTTGTTCATAAGATATCTCGTTGAGTAGCAAATCATTTTCATACTTTATATAACTATATGTATATTGTAAAGAATGAATCTTCGGCCTAACTCAACCTCAAAAGGGGAGGATTGCCCAAGTCCATATAAGGAGACCAATTACCATCCAACACTCCCCCCACGTCCAGGCCTCGTTAACTGGAGCGTGGACAATATAATATGGGGCCCCAACATTGGTGAACAAAGATTTGGGATGGGCCTGGCTTTGATACCATGTAAAGAATGGATCTTGGGCCTAACTCAACCTCAAAAGCTAGCTCATGAGGGGAGGATTGCCCAAGTCCATAAAAGTAGACCAATTACCCATCCCTTTTTCAATGTGGGATACTTAACATATATGACTTAAACCAAAGATCAAATCAAATACCCAATCAATCTATACTTCTTGGTCATAGATGTAGTCAAGCACCCAAGGTAAGTTGACCAAGTCCGGTGTGGTTCCCACACCCACACCAAATCATGTTGGATCGACATAGGTTCAACAGGGATTTTGAATGGTCCGAGCAACATAGACCAGGTTTTAAGTGCCCCACATTGGATGAGAACATGGAATTTTGTGTCCTTTAGGGTCTTGGCAATACTCACCTTATGAAATAGCTTCCGGGGTTTGAGTTATTGTTAAAAGTTGCTTTAAGGAATAATGCACGTGATTTGTTTTTTATTTTTGTCCAACTTTTTTACATACAACTCCTAGTCAAATTAGGATTTTTATTTTTGGTAGGGAACTGATTAGTTATTATTTTTGTGGTTTTCTTTTATTTTAAGTTTAATCTATTTTTGGTTGTAATAGCACTATTTAAAGAGGAGTTGATGATCAATAATATGTAGCTTTTACCAGAAAAGAAAAATAAACTTCTCTGCGTCTCTCCTCTTCTAACTCATCTCGATTTTCAGTTTTTAATTGTATTAAAACCTACAGTTATGCCCAACCTCCATCTTCTTTAACAATCTGGACACCTGGTATCATTTATCCAAGTTGTTACCTGCTACAATTTATTTCCTTAATTGTAAGTTACCTACCTATTTGGGAGCATATGTCCAGACAAATAATTGTTATTCTCATGTCTGGGAGATACTGCAAATTTATCAGAATAACTCGCCTGCGGAATACTGAACTTCCTCTTCATGCAGTTGACAGAATTGGAAGAAATGGAGTACATTCCCTTAACCAGGATGAAGTGTCTTTGTATGCCCAGCCAAGCGAGTCTGCAGTTTCTCCGCACGAGGGTCAAACATCACAGTCTCATCATCTTTCACATACAGATAATGCAGTTCTGACTTCAAAAGTTGACTTTGAGAAGGAATGTGATGTTTCTAGAGGTCTTGTAAGACCTCAAATATTTTGCCTTGAGCACGCAATTCAGACTGAAGAACTACTGCGTACTAAAGGTGGAGCAAATGTTCTTGTGATCTGCCATTCAGGTGAGGTTCCTCATGTACAACCTTAATTGAATTGCCTTAATGATGGTAATAATAAAGAAACTACTAAAGTTTACAGTTTTGCTAGTTCTGGTGTATTGATTTTCTGGTGCAACTTTTGATTTCATGTAGACTTCCAAAAAATAAGGGGACATGCTGCTATTGTTGCAGAGGAAATTGACACGACATACAAATATAATGAGATTCCACTGGCTAATGCCTCGCAAGGACATCTTTCGTTGATTGATCTTGCAATGAGGGATGAAGAAGAAGGCAAATGTGCAGAAGATTGGACACTGAAATTAAATATTAATTTAAGGCACTGCGTGAAGGTGCAAAGGAATTATCCACTTAAGAAATTAAAACATGCACTGATTTTGGGTGGATTATTCTCTGATACAACTCGCAGTTCAGATTCCTTGAGTCCCCTCAAGTGGCAGTCCAGAAAAGTACGCTCAAAGAGAAAGTTGAATAATTCAACAGAAAGTACACCATTTGCAAATGTTCAAATAGAGAAGGTAGTTGATTCAGGATCCACAGTGGACATGCAGAACACCAGAAACAGGAATATAAGAATCCAGTATTCCCGGAAGAAATACAAGCGTAAGGCTTGTAGTTTTGTGGATCCTTTTAATGATTCAAAAGAAGTTTTACTTGCAGATGCAAAAACATTGGGAAGTACCCTCCATAGGGATGAAAATGCAGGCACAACTTCTGTAGCGGGAAGGTTCGTTGCTGCTTCTGATGAGAAACCCCTATTGCGACATGAACATGAGATGCTTTTACTAAACAGAGATCAAAATGGGAATCTTCTTGCACCACAAGAAGCAGATTTACTTGTGACCACTTCTTTAGTGGTGGAACTCGATGAAGCCCGGGCTGAAATTTGTACTACTGAGAAGTTTTCATTGGAGAATAAAACTTGTATTACAAATTCAAGTACTTGCCATACAGAGAATAAGACCACGGCTGCAGAGACTAGTGGAGAAACTGAAATAACACATGTGCATGTGGTTCAAAGCACTGCATATAATGAAAAGCTGGAGGAGAATCGGGATATGACAGAATCTGTCATCAGAGGTAAGTCTGCTCAACTGATGGAAGCAGATTTTGAAAGAGATTATCATAGTGGGGATGATAAAGCTATTATGACCAGATCTCTCGTGCCTGTCAACTCCTCAGGATGTTGCACTGATGGTCCTTCTAGAAGTTGTGATGCAAAGATTGAGGATCAAGTTTCAGAACAATTTGGCTCCGGTAGTGAGGCATCTGATAGTGATACTTCACACAAATCTGTGGAGCAAGAAATCCAAATTGATAATTCAGTTAAGGACATAGCTGTCTCTGACCATGTCACACCCATAGAAGAAGCTTCCGCTTCAGCAGGAAGTCTCAAAATGACAACAAAGACATCTAGGATTAAGCACTCACAGAGTGGCAATGGCATCTCTGAGCAGGATAAGAAAGAGTCAAATGAGGATACCTCTGCCATAGTATTAAGGCTGACTGGAAAAAGTGGTGGCAAAAGGAGCGAGCTAGATCTCCTTACGAATGATGGACATAGTGTTGGTGGCTTTGCTAAAAGTCCATGTGAAGGTTTAAGGCCACGGGCTAGGAAAAATGTACCTGGGAGCAGAGTTGATACTAAGGAACTTCTTGAGAAGAAATCCATGGGAAATAAGGTGAGGAGGTCTTTACATAGTTCCATCTCCCCCAAGGATAAGAAAGAACAGAGGAAGGGAGCTCATAGGTGTAACTTGGAAGGCTGCTGGATGAGTTTCCAGACAAAGGTAGAGCTGCAACTGCACAAACATAACCGCTGCCCCATTGAAGGGTGTGAGAAGAAATTTACCTCCCACAAATATGCCCAGGTTCATCAACGCGTTCATGAAAATGATAGGCCCCTCAAATGTCCATGGAAGGGCTGCACCATGACATTCAAGTGGGCCTGGGCAAGAACTGAACATTTGCGCGTACATACTGGTGAGCGGCCATATAAGTGCAAGGTTGAGGGTTGTGGACTTACTTTTAGGTTTGTATCAGATTATAGTCGGCATAGACGGAAAACTGGCCATTATGTAGACGCGGTTAATTGACATTAGTTACTTTAATCCGGTTGGTCTTGTAATGTACGAAATACTGGGACTGCCAGAGTTCGATTCTGGGGTTGAAAAGACAATCTTAAGAATCATGTGAGAAAAATGGGCTCTTATCAGTTTTACCATGGGGTAGTAGTAGTGTTACCATTTTGTAAAGTGCCTGTGTTCAGTATCATCTCTCAATCAAAATTAAAATTGCACGTCATTCTTTCAAATTTTTGTCTGGGGAAGGGAGGGCCTAAGCGAACAAGACCTGTTTTGGGTACTCTAGTAATGCTGGAGTTTGGACCGTCAATAATATGATCATGTAGAATATCCAACTGAAACTGCAGCTTCTGCTGGACGGTCTGCTTTTCAATGTTATGAAGCCATGATGGAAGTCAGTTTTTTAAACTTTTTTCATTAAATTTTGTTGCTTCTTAAGGAGATCGCAAGTCTGACATGTTTTCTAGCTAGTTGTTTTCTGTCTTTCAATCATGTAGAACTTTTAACCACATTGCATATTTCTGGAAACTAATTTAGTTTATATGTGGTTTCATGTGTATATCACATTAAAAAATAAATGGAAAATGGCTTAAAATATCCTTCAACCATGTAAAGTGGTGCAAAAATGTTCTCTGTCTATATATTGGATCTAAAATGTCCTTCCTGTTTATCTATTGGGCCTAAAATGCTTTTTCCGTCTACCTATTGGAGTTATTTTGCTCTTATTTAAGAAAAAATTACATAATACCACAACTTATTTTTATTTAACTACATAAAATTCCTATTCTTTTTATTAATATTAACCAAATAAATAGTATACAATATCAATTTTTCGTCGTTCTAAATTGATCTTATAAATAAAAGAAAAGACAACATAAATAGTCATTTTAAAAAAATTATTACATATACATAGCCGTATTATTTGGTTGTCAAATATAGCATATAAAATATTTACTTTATAACAGATTCTAATATATAGAAAATAATTATATATTAAATTCTCATATTTCTTATTTATTGCCTATTTTTATGGAAGCCTCTGTTCATTGACTTTTTATATACAACATCAAAATTTTATGTTTTTCATTTTTATTGCTCATTTTCACGATGCCTTGTTAAAAAAATATGGTATATTTATATATTATACAAATTATATTTATATCACAAAATTACATGGCATATTTATACCAGATATACATGGTATATTATACCAAATAAATTATATTTATAACATAAACATACATGATATATTCTAGATATATAAGTTTATACCATATAATATTGAATATATATATATTTATATTTAATAAATAATTTTTTAACAAGAAAAGTACTTCCGATATAGTGAGATATACCATAAATATTTATCCCATAAATTATACCAAAAATATAATAATAATCTAATTTTGACATAAATTATATTTATACAACAAAAATGAATGGTATATCTGTACTTCCAACATAATGGTTTTTATTCCATGAATATTTATTCATAAAAAATTATGGTTAACATATTAGATTAGAGTTAAAAATACACGATAATGAAATAATGTTAGATGATTAACATACACAAAAACAAAAAGAAACATACATGAGTAAATAATGTAATATTTAGTTTATTTAAAAATATTTAAATTTGAATACAAGAGAGAGAAAGATTTGTAAGCAGGGATTATCTTTTTCACTTTTAATTTGAAGATTGAAAATACTTCTTAAATTAAGGTGAATTGATAATTAGTCGTAACATTAAATTAAGAATTATAATTATCTTTTCTGATTTTTTTAAATGGCTATTTATGTAAAATGAAAAAAACTTTTATTTTTGTAATATTGAAAAAATACTTTTTTATGTAGTTAAGTCTTAATCATGGTTTTTTCATATAAGAAAAGTAAAACTTAAATTTGGTAAGATAATCAAGACAAAAACCCAACAAATCTCTCCTTTTTGGCTTGATTTTCTGGCAAGATAATCTTGATCTACCTTCTTCATACAATCTCCATATATCACTGCTGCTTACCGTGATTAAAAGTTTATATGAGTTAAAATTTAAAGCCCTATGCATTAAAAATAAAAATATAGGTTAATATTGTTGGAGCCCCATGTTATAAGTGAACAGGGTTAAAAATTGAGCATTGTGTATTGAAAGTGAGCATGGGTTAAAAGTGGAGCCCATGTGTTAAAAGTATATGCACAAGTTGAAAGAATCCTAAGCGTTAAAGTTAGCAAGGGTTGAAAGTTGGAGCTCATGTGTTAAAGTAATCATCAGTTGAAAATTGATTTTGTTTCAATGATGAAGCAACATGATTGTTGAAAATTTGTTTGAAACTTCTTCTCCACACGTAGTTTCTTGCTTTTCTTTTTGATAAAACAAAACTCTTCATTATCATCAATTTGATTGCAATTTATTTTAAACTTATGTCTTCAATCTCGATGAAGCATAGGCTCTGATACCAATTATTAAGTTCAAAATGGAAAGTGCATCATGCGGAGCTAATTGTTTGCAAAATCGTAGATGCAATAATTCAAACAACAACAAAAACAATACTAAAAAGCATGTTATAAATATGATTTGGTCAAATGTTCTGCATATTGAAACTAAATCAAAAAGCTTTTACTCAATTGGGAGAAAATCTCTCTCTAACAAAACTCTTTAAATGACTACATTGTGAATATTATTGTGCTATGGTATATGATAAGAGGGTCTTTAATTTATAGAGGTCTAAAATCTTTTCTCCAAAAAGGAGGTTAGCCAAATATGATTTTTTTTTTATATTTTTCTTTAATTACTTTTATTGTCCTTTCAAGAAAAGTAAAACGTAAATCTAGTAAGAAAATTAGGACAAAAATTCTAACAAAATAACATTTAAAGAAGAAAAAAAAAGAGAGAATTCAATAAATAAATAATAACATACCAAATATTTTATTGATATTTTTCAACACGTTTTTTCTACCACATTTGCTTTTTGTGAAATATGTTCCTTTCTTATTTCATTGATCCAGCTTTTTCTTTATTCGTATAGCTTGCATTTTTTATATTAGCATCTGTTTAATCTGCAGTAAAGTTAGGTGCTAAACAAATCATTCTTTTTGACCTATTCATAGGGTTGCTCCGCCTTCTACTCTCTGAAAGTTATCTGATTTTTCAACAACAATAACAGTAGACTAAGGCCCTATTTGTTTGCACTTAATGGAGGTTTGAATCTGAACGGTTCAAACTTCAACCAATTAAGTGCATTTTTTTTAAAATCCTCTTAATATATCTGAAAACATCTGAATCGGTCAAATACGAAAGTGTCTGAATACTATTTTGACTCTTTTTAAAACCTAGTTTATTCCCTCAAAAATCTCACACTTTTGTTATTTTTCCTCTTTAAATACGCTGCTCTCTCACCCTCTTTCTTCATGTTGCTCTCTCTCTCTCCCTCTCTTCACATTGCGCTCTCTCTCTTCCTCTTCCTCTTCACATTGTTGTCCTTCTCTTTCAGGTATGATTCACCAAAATTATTTTATAAATATTTTATTTATCAATTTGCTTATTCACTATTTGCTGCTTAAGAACGCTAAATTTCTACTTGCAATTGTTTATTTTGATTATAAAATTTATAGTTTGTTTGGATAATAGTTGTAGTTGAATTTTGATTATAAAATTTGTAGTTCAGTTGGGAAACAATTTTTTTTCTAGTTGTGAAGCTTATTCACAACGATATCCAGCAATAACCAAATACTTACCTTAGTTGAGACCCTCAACCTTCCAGCTTTAGGGCCCTAAAAACGATCATAACTGTCTAGATCATAAAGTTCATCTACTGGACCATTTGCTGCAACACATACTTTTACTCCTGTAAATAAACAAGTTCCATGGTAGGAATGTAGAATTCAATGCCTTTTGTTTATTTTCAAAATTGTAAGTGTTTTTTTTAACATTATTTATTTTTAGAGTATTTCATTCTTTATTTATGTCTCTTTACTAATTATATAGTAGATGATTAAATTAAATTATCAACTCATATAAGTTAACATAAAGTTTAATTTTGCAATTATAGGAAAAAGTTGAGTAGGCATCGATATGGTTGCACACAATATTAAATATAATATACCTTGATTAGACTGATATAATTTTAGTTTCTTGTATTAGTACATCATAAATATACCGAACACTACTAAATAGAAACAAGTGTTAGATTAATTTATATTAAACAAACTATCTAATTGAAATTAGAATTTTAAATTTCAGTTATGGAACAAGCTAGTGATAGATTTATTTGAAGAATGGATGTTCTAAAAACTTTATTAGAATATTGTTTTCAAGAAGTATTTTTGAATGGGAGATATGAAAGTAGTTTGAAAGATGAATTATGAAATAGAATTAAAAATTTTTTGGAGACTACACATAACTTTGTTGCTACACAAAAGAAGATGAAGAACCAATATGATTATATAAAAGAAAAATGTCAAGCTTGATTGCCACTAACTAAAAAGACAAGTAACATTTATGATCGATCAACAAATACCACTCAAATGTAAAATAGCAAGTGAAAAGAGTATATAAAGGTTAGTTCATTATATAGTTTTTTTTTCTTTGTTTATTTTACTATAAAGAGAATAGTGTATGGTGTATATAAAAAGTATGACTTCTTATATTCGAATATAGGCTCATCCAATATAAAAGGCATTGAAGAGTTTACCGTTACCCTTTTCAAAATTTTGTACAACACTCTTTGAGGGTTCTACTGCAATAAGCGTTCATGGTTGGAGTTCAAATTATACAACTCCGTGGCTTGGTGCCCTTTTTGCATCTACTAATATAGATCTTGATGTTTTACAAGATCTAGTTGGTGAAAAAAATAATGAATCTTCTAAAGATTGTTCATATCAATCTTCAATTTCAATTAAAAAAAATTAGGAAAGAAAAGAAAAATAGTATCACCCCGATTGAAAATTAATGAGAAAATAAGTACCGCATAGAAGTTATTGTTTAATAAAAATAGTGCACCTGAAGTTGAGGAAAGTATGAAAAAGTTAGATGGACTTGGATGAAAAGATCCATTGTACTCTCTATAACAGTTAGTATACTTTATGAAGGTGATAACTATCAAAAAGCATGGATAAAACTAACAGAAACTAATAAATTAGAGAATTGGGTTAAAATCATGAAAAAAATAAAAGTTCTTTAATTTTGTGAATTATTAGTATATTTATTAGATGCAGATTTTATGAAATCTATTCTTTATTGTTTTTGGTTAATTTTTATATAATTTTTAAAACTTTGTGATGCTATGTGACGCTTATGAAACATGTTTTGTTAGTGAACTATGTTATTTTTATGTTTTGCTATGTCTGGAAAGTATAAAATTAATCTTTATAATCACTTTGATTTTGTTATATAAATTTCTGGTCTTGAAAAATATATAGCTAGTTGTACTTATTGTGCATTATTTTTTTATAAAACAGATTCAACATGAATATTGATGATCAAGTATTATGGTTGATGAACTTATATTGGCAAAGAAAATGTTATAGACTCACATATGATCGAAGAAATAAAGATTTAACATCATCTTTATTTGGTCAAAAATATACATTAGAATTATTAGCTGGTTCTAATCGACAATGTACAGAATTGATGCGTATATCGTGTGATGCATATGTCCGAATATGTCAACATTTTAAATAAAATGTATGGCTCACTAATAGCAAACATATATACGTCGAAGAAAAATAGTAATATTTTTAATTATTATAGGACATAATGAGCGTTACATCATTATCAAGAGAAGATTTCAGCATTCTTTACAAACGGTGCACAAATATTTTCATGAGGTTTTTGAAGCAATAATGAAATTTGCAAAAGAAATGATTCACCTACAATATCTGATTCGAATATGAATATTCCCGGTGTTCATAATAAGATGTTGCAAAAAATATTTAAGGTACTATTTTAAAATTATTATTACAGAATTTTGGAAGAATATTTTTTCGTTATGTTGACATAAATTTATAAATTGACAGAGAGAAATATGTGCACTAGATGGGACATTAGTACACACTGTTGTTCCTGTTAATCAATAAATTGTTCGTAGAGGAAGAGAAAGAGGTAAATGCTATCAGAATGTTCTGGCAATGTGTGACTTTAATATGGTCTCCACTTATGTTTATACTGGATGAAAAGGTGTAGCACATGATGCACAAGTTCTAATAGAAGTTGTATCTAATTCAGATAATGGCTTTCCATTTCCTCCATCTAGTAAGTAATACAGTTTAAATTATTGAAATAATTATTTAACCTTTTAATATGATAAAATAATTTTTTGTTTTAACGTCAAATAAATATTATCTATGTAATGTAAAGTATTTTAATACTCGAGGATTTCTAGCACCGTATCGTAATATTAGATATTGGTTAGGGAATTATCGTTGTAGGCGTGCCATAACTAAGGAGGAAAAGTTTAATCATGATCATGCACAACATAGAAATGTTATCAAACGTTCTTATGGAGTACTAAAAGCAAGATTTTCTATATTGGACAAGATGGTTCCATATCCTATCAATATCCAAAGAGATGTTATTATTGCATTCTTTACAAATAATAATTTTACTAGGAAGGAACGCATAAATGATGAATTGTTTAATCAGTTTGATACATCTTAGGTAATATTTGATGAAGAAGAATTACAAGAAGAAACATTGGAGGAAACAAACGGACCTAGTTGAACAGTTGAAGATTCTTAGATGATGCACAATATGCGTGAGGAACTTGCACTCAAGCTAATGCAACAAAATTGAAGAGCTTGAGAGTTCAATAATTTAGTTATTAATTTTTTTTCATCAGTGAAAAGTTAAAATTAGATGATTATTAGTTAGTTATTCAAATACTTTAATATTTATATATGCATCAAAACACAAAATTATATCTGACTAATTGTTTTCGTTTGTTGGATCAGTTTAAATGATAGATTACTTTGTGTTAAATTTAATTTTTTATGATTTCATCTTATCACAGTAATTTTTAATCAATATATCTTTTTTAATAATTTAGATAGTTCAATAATTATATTTATCATAATAAATTATGTCTTTAAATATTTTAATTATCACTCAAATGATAATTTAATTGTTTAAGTTAATACTTTATCTAATATTTTGTTCATATAATATAATATTTTATTATTTTTAAATTAGAATTGTACATTTATTACAAATAAATAAAATATGTACATTCCGATGTTAAAAAAACAGTCTTAATAATTCAGCATTCAAATCACAAAACAACATCTTAATCATTCTGATATCCATTCAGATTCAAACAACTTAATCTTAAAAAAACCAAATAAACCCAAAATAATAAATATAAAATATAAGAATTCTTATGTGAAAAACCTCATAGGTTAACACGGATTTTCTTAGTAAGTCTTCAAGAAATTCATTGACCACATGCCAATCTTACTTGACAATATTAAAAAATATTGTTCGTACTAATAATATGACCAACATATATTTTTATTTTCCTATTCCAGCCATCAAGATTTAGTTTCTTTGAAAAAGACAATATACACGTCAAGGAGAAATGCGAGAAAATTGAAGAAAAAATGTCTTTTAAGTCTTGAATGAAGGATTGGTGACATTGACCAACTTAAAGGTCCAAACATTATTAGAAAACTTGATTAAGTTAATTGTGCTCTTAATTAATATTTTCAAAACTTTCTAATCTTTTTAAAAATACAAAACAATCCACACCACTCTCCTCTCCAAATTTACTGTCTCTATCTCCCCTCTCTCTCTGACAGTTTCTCTCTCAAACTTACCAACAGTTTTGTAAATTTCTTCCTTCAATCCTCGTCGATTTCAACCTTTCGTGACAAATAGTTTTGAGTTCTTTTTCGACTTTCAACCGTCAATCGACGTGACAACATTCACTGTCAACAATAGCTTCGATTTCTTCATCGTCCGTTTTCGATTTGCACAGGTAAAAATTAAGGTTTTTTAAAGAGGAACTTAAGTTAACTTCTTTTCTAGTATGAGTTAACAATTTTAATATTTGTTGCTTAAATTTAAAATGAGGACTCAATAAGACCCTAATTTGTGGCATTTTTTCTACTCTTTAAGGAGTAAAAAATAATTTTTTGTTGTTACTGTAGTTCTTGTTGTCGAACGGTTATTCAATTTGTTGGTGTTTGTTGTATTTTTTAAATTTTGTTTTTTGTTTCTTGTGTTTGTACAAACAAAACAACAATGTTGGTGTCGTTGGTCAATGTTGATGTTCTTGATGTGTGTGTTGTGTTGCTGGGTTGATTTATTGTTTGTGGATTGTGTTCTTGGTAAATATGGTGTATTGATATTAAATGGTGAGATATTGTTGTTGTTATATTGAACAAAATCTTGCTACTAGTTTATTTTTTTGTAATAGATGAACCACTTGTTGCACCAGATAAACCATCTGTTACAACAGATGAACTATTTGTTGCATTAGATGAATTATCTGTTGTATCTACTAACCATCTGTTGGATGAAACCCTAATAGATATTCCAACAAATGACATATCCAAGACTTTGATTTCTTCTAACAGATTATTCATCTGTCACAGCAGATGACCTATCTATTGGAAGAAATCTAAATAATTTGATAACAGTTCCAACAGATCACTCATCTATTGCAATAAATGAATGAGCTATTGCATAGATCAGTCATCTACTTCAACAGACGAGTGATCTATTGGAAGAAATCGCAACAGTATTAAAACTATTTTTATTGTTTCCAGCAGATTACTTATATGCTGCAACAGATTAGTTATATGTTGCAACATATGACTCAACTATTGCAAAAAATAAGTAATTTGTTAGAAATGTTATTTTACTGTGTTGTACTTGTTAGATTTACGGTTATCCTATTTTTAATAATGCATTAATCAATTATAATCTTTTTTATTCTTCTCTTATATTTAGATGATATGGCTCCAAAAGAAAAGAAAGTGAATCAAATCCAAGTAAAGAAATAAGAGAAGTAATTAGGCTACATCCACCACTCTATGAGCTTGCTGTACAAACGATATTTCAATCAGAAGCAGAATAAAATGAACACGAGGAAGAGAAAAGTTTCAAAAGAGATGATCTAAATGCTAATAGCCCTTTCACTGAAGAATTGATTAAAACCTTCAGCATTGATAGTTATCATCTAAGAATACAGTGCGATGGTGCCATAAATTTAACTGGTGATTTTATGGTAAATTCATCCATGGAAAAATCTTTTGATACCTTCAAACAAATACTTTGAGACCAAAAATTGAATACTTATTTTAGGGACAATTGCTTTGGGCAACATCTTAATTTGCAGGAGGACAATAATGCTAGTTTTCAAATGACCATGTGTATGATCTTCTCGAGCGTAGGTTTATGTATGAAAATAAAGATAAGATGGATGAGGTGTGGATAAATTATTGTGGCATGCTTTTTTGTTTTGGTTGAAAGGAGTTTGCCATAGTTACTGGACTAAAATGTGGTCTTCCTTCTCATCCTATAGCTATTCTAACCCTAAAAAACACCCGGCACACCAAAAGTCTAAGGCAAGTCAAGTGATGGTGATGGCTTGTTGTCTCTTTGTAACACCCCGCATTTTTAGGCTAGAATTTAAATCGTCGTTCCTACGTGTATAAATTCTTATCCTATGATTTGTATATGACTGCATGTTTCATGATCATTTACCTAGAGTGTAAAGTGTTTTTGAGGTGAATAATGTTCATAGTAAACACTTAGAGTGATGTGGAATTAAGAACTTTTGATTCGATCAAATTTTGGTATTCGATCCTACAAGATTAAACTTTGAATCTGTATAACTTCTAAAATATATGGAATTTTGAATCTCAACACACACCAAATTATAGATAATTGTTTTCTCTTTCCAATCCATCCGATTTTGCCTTAATCTGATACCCGTGTAAAAGTTATGAGCATTTTCGTGAGGAATTAGTTAAGGTCCGCGATTTCAACGTGGTACAGATCTTGTGCTCCGCGATTTCTCCGTGGCACGGAACTATGTTCAGAAACACTAAAACCCGTGTTTCTCTTTAATTTTTTTTGGATAAACAAGTCATTTATGTCCTAAACTATCCTATGATTGATATAAACGTGATTTTAGCATCCCATGACCCCAAATACATCAAATAAACAATCCCTATTTCTCTCAAATTCTCAAGAATACCACGCAAGAGTTTCTTTCAAGAATTCACCTCCTAAGGCTCCAAATCCAAGTTTTCCTTTTCAAGAAGTCAAGAAAATCAAGTATGTAGGTATTTAATGAGGATATTCTTTCATCCTCATGCCTAAAATTACATTTTTTATTCATGAATTTTATGTATTCCATAAGCTAGGGTTCCATGAAAAGCATAAATTCCATGATATCTCCATGTAATTCTTGAATTCAACCATGAAATAATGTCCCCACATAATTTCAAGTATTCTTTCGTACTTTAATCATGATAATTGATAACGCTCAAACTACACCTCTCTAATGTAAATGTAAGCGATCATTGTCAATATAAAACCCAACTAGGTTGGGGTCGAATCCCATAGGGAATATGGTGTGAACGTAAGTCATTTGCGATTTAATCAACTGATAGTTGGATGTTTCCAAAAAAGGGGGTTTTTAGTTTAACAAGTAATTGTTGGTTACTTTAGATTCAGTGTTCATAATCAAGAGTTTATGAAAAACCAGAATTATGTTCACTAGGGCTTTTGGTACTTGACAGATGCTACTAGTGGTTCAAGATTCTCACGGTAGGTAGGACAACAAGTTATCTTTATCGAAGTTATGCCTAAATGTCTCTCGACCTACCTAAACATTTAATTACCTAAACCTCTCAGACTTAGGGAATTGATATTCACTGTCCAGATTTTACCTCAGGTTAACCAACCTTGTTACAACGCTGATTATTAAACGAAGTATTTCCAAGTCCCTGTTGATAATTCACTTCCTACTATTTTTGATTTCTTTCTCAAGCAAATCAAAGTAGGTGATATTTATCGTTTGCAATCAACAGATAATAATTAAAACATCAAAATCATCAAGGAGTCCTACCACCTTTCGAATCTTGAACACTCAACACCTTATCAAGACCTAACCCTAGATCCCATAATTCAGGTTAAAGAAATTTAGCCGCTCATGACGTAATAATCGAAACACCTAGATAAATTCATGCTTTGAAAGATAAACTTACCACAAGATGAATAGAAACTAGAGTATCTCAGATTAAATCACAAAGGAAATTCCAAAATAATGAATATAATCTCTTCAAAGTAATTGCTTTCTCATGCCAAGAAGTTAGAGAGAAAAAATCAAAGTACATTGCTCAAAACTCAAGGTTCCAACCTCCAAAGAAAACCCTCAACAAGGCTTTAAATAATTCACCCTAATTATGGAAACAAAATAATAAAATTCAAAAATTCTTCGGATTAGGTGACGCCATTTGTGATAGCCTATCAGGAGGCTGACGACTTATCACAAATGTCGTCAGCTTCCTTTATGATTTTGGTACTTGTTGTCTACCACTGACGATAAAAAATGACGCCCTATCAACTTCTTGACGGCCTATCACAAAATATCGTCAAGTTTCTTCTTCAGTTCTCATATGTTGCCTTAGGTTGATGGCATTCTTGACGGTTTATCAGATCCTTGAAGACCTATTACAAAATATCGTCACAGCTTTCAATCATAGGCCAATTCTCTGACTATGGCTGATGATGAATCTGATATCTTATCACAAGGCTGACGACTTATCAGAAATGTCGTCAGCCGCACTTTTGCCTCTATCTACTTCTAATTTCAGCTCCTTTGCTTCCATTGTTGTTGGTTCTCTATCATATTAGCTTTTACTACAAAATCAAACATAAACCAATCAAAAATGACAAAAGTTGCTTAAGACTTCGCAATTATTCTTAGTTAAAAGCCTCAAATGTGTTAGCATTAGGTCACACATCAACACCCTCAACTTAAAATAATTACTTGTCCTCAAGCAACTCAACACAACTAAGAGAATACAAGGGACATTTGACAGTCAATCATCCACATTATCTCAAAACACTTTCACCATCTCCAAGGTCAGTCATTTCAAGTACAATGAAGAACACCAATGCAATACACAGACATCAGTCTACGACATTAATTCAGCTACATTAACCATGCATATACCAGTATTACACTCTCCAAACAAGTTAGTAACTAGCAACATATCTGGTGTGCCCTCACAGCAAAGAAATTCCCCCCATCATCTCAGTATTTATATATGTAACCATGGGGACAATCAAACCGCTCACTCTCAGAACGAAGTTCTAATCCGTGTATGCCAAGTACCATAGGCTTGCCCTTATTTTCATTACCCCAATCTTCAGATAAGTCAGCTAGGATCACTAGAAGACTTCTCTTAGGCTTGTAATGTTGGCTACGGGCTGGTATGATACTTGATGGTATTTAAAGTGACTAAACTTCCTTGACACTACACTAGCTTTCTGAGGTTTCACTCATTAACCTTTTTCGCTCTTCTCTTTTCTTGATCACACTTATTTAGGATGGGTGCAGTGTTTTCTCAATTACTTAATCTTTTTTTTTTAAATTTTCTTTTTCTTGCTCTTTTCTTTTGCACCCAGCTTTTTATTCTTTTCTTTTATGCTACCTTTCTTCATACTCATTCTATATCACGCACCCCTATGATAGCCACACTCAACTTAGGCCATTTCCCTAAGTCAACGAGCAAAGTGTCCAAGGAGGATCAGGGCTAAAACAGGTTCATTGTGATCTAAATGGGAAGGTGATAGGTTTCATAAAAAGAAATAGGCTAATTAGGCTCAAAACAGGGATCAAGAGATATTATACACATAGGGAAGATCTTTTAGGCTAAAGTGAGTTAATATCAAAATGGTCTATGATCCTTTCATAACCCCTATCCTTCAATCTAGGTAAGACTAACCGGGCACGTTTTGGTTTCACCACATCAAGGGAACTAAGTAGTTGCTCACACACACATGGCACACAAATATATCATAAGCTACAACTCATTCAGTTCATGCAAATGTTTAGCAATGATTATTATGTTACTAGAACTAATGTCATACAAAGATGAACGGTGGTCACACTTAAATGCAAATCACTCAATTTAAGGTAGTCAACCACTTGAAGAGGTGTACAAAAATCACAAAATAAAATTCAACTGCCTCAAGTACAAGTATTTCTCCTAGTTGACTACAAAATTTTACAACAACAAATTTACCCTACACTCTCAACGTAAACTCAAAGAAAATCTAAACTTAGGGTTAGAGTATACCTGGAATGGATCAATCCCGGGGGTCATGGGTTGCCTCCCATGTAGCGCCTGATTTAACGTCGCGGCACGACTCAGTTATCTCGGTTACTTCATACTTCATCGAGACAGATAGTAGTGATATTTTTCATCGATTCTTTCGAACCAATGTAAAGCTTGACTCGTTGCCCATTCACCTTGAATGTGCTGCCGTCTTCATTTTCAAGTTCTACTATTCCAAATGAGTAGACTTGGTGCTTCTGTCTTCATTTTCAAGTTCTACTACTCCAGATGAGTAGACTTGACTAACTCTAAATGGGCCTGACCACTTGGATTTAAGCTTACCTGTGAACAATTTAAGTCTGGAATTGAACAGAAGCACCAAATCACTCTTTTGGAAGTCTCGTTTCTCTATCCTCCAATCATGGTACATTTTCATTTTTTCTTTATATAGGTCTGCTCGTTCATATGCTCTGAGACGAAATTCATCCATCTCATTCAGTTGTCCCAGTCTCAGCTCTGCTGCCTCCTTCCAACTCAAATTCAGCCTTTTGAGTGCCCATAAGGCCTTGTGCTCCAGCTCTATTGGTAGGTGGCAAGCTTTTCCATAGACCAGCTGAAATGGTGACATGCCAATGGGTGTCTTGAAAGCAGTCTGATATGCCCACAAGACATCATCGAGCTTTTGAGACCAACTTTTTCGGCTAGCATTCACTGTTTTTGCTAGGATGGCTTTAATCTCTCAATTTGACACCTCCACTTGCCCACTAGTTTGTGGCTGATATAGAGTGGCTACTCTATGCTGTTTCACCCCATATTTTGCTAAGGCTGTTCAGAACACTTTGTTGCAAAAATGAGATCCTCCATCGCTTTAATAGTGTGTGGTACTCCAAAGTGAAAGAAGATATTCTTTTTGAGAAAAGCAACAACTCTTTTTCCTTCATTGTCAGACAAGGCAACAACTTCGATCCATTTCGAGACATAGTCGACAACAACTAAAATGTACTTCATCCCATACAAGCTTACAAAAGGGCCCATGAAATCGATGCCCCATACATCAAACAATTCCACTTCAAGCATCTTAGCCAAAGACATCTCATGCATTTTGGAGATTGACCCCTGCCTATGATATTGGTTACATTTAAGCACAAACTCATGGGCATCCTTGAACAATGTTGGCTGATAGTAACCGTTCTGCAAAACCTTCCTAGCCGTTTGGTCACCTGCATGGTGACCTCCAACTAGGGAAGCATGACATGCTTCCAATATGCACAATACATCCACTTCCGGCACGAATCTCCTTATAATATTATCTGCACATCGCTAAAAAGATACGGATCATCCCAGAAGTAATGTGTCACATCATACAAGAATTTCTTTCTTTGATGGAAAGAAAGATTTTCTGGGATGACCTTACTTACAACATAATTTGCATAATCAGCATACCAAGGAAATTGTTCCACAGGAGCAGCCAAGATCTCCTCATCCGGGAATGTATTATTTATCTCTATTTCATCACTAATTACTTGTTCACCTTCCATTCTAGACAGATGATCTGCAACTTGGTTGTCACAACCTTTCCTATCTTTGAACTCAAAGTCAAATTCTTGTAGTAGCAGGACTCATCTAATCAGTCTTGGTTTTGCATCCTTCTTCGCCATCAAATATCTCAAGGTTGCTTGGTCAGTGTGGACCACCACTTTGGTCCCAAGCAGAAAAACCCTTAACTTCTCAAAAGCATACACTACTGCCAGAAGTTCCTGCTCAGTTACGGTGTAATTCTTTTGCGATCCATTCAGTGCTTTGTTGGCAAATATATCAGATGAAATAGTTTGTCCCTCTTTTATCCCAATACAGCTCCAAGGGCAACACTATTTGCATCACACATGATCTCAAACAATTTTGACTAATTTGGTGCAACAATATAGGGGCCTCAACCAGCTTCTTTTTAAGACATTCAAATGCCTTTAAGCACTCATCATCGAAGGAAAATTCACTTCTTTCTCCAAAAGTTTGCAAAGTGAATTTGCAACCTTCGAGAAGTCCTTTATAAATCTCCGATAAAATCCAGCATGTCCAAGAAAACTACGCACTCCCTTCACTGAAATGGGAGGTGGTAGTTTCTCAATAACTTCCACCTTTGTTCGAACAACTTCTATCCTTTTTTCTAAAATTTTGTGGCCAAGAACGATGCCCTCCTTTACCATAAAATGGCATTTTTCCCAGTTAAGCACCAAATTGAATTCAACACATCGTTGCAAAGCTATACTCAGGTTCGCTAAACACATCATAAATGAATCTCCTACCACAGAGAAATCATCCATGAATACCTCTATGGTGTCCTCCACCATATCTGAGAAGATAGACATCATATACTGTTGAAAAGTGGCGGGTGCATTGCCTAGCCTAAACAGCATCCTCTTAAATGCAAAGGTGCCATATGGACATGTGAATATCGTCTTCTCCTGATCTTTAGGAGCAATACAGATTTGGTTGTATTCGAAATAACCATCCAAGAAGAAATACCACCCTCTTCCAGCCAATCGATCAAGCATTTGGTCCATAAAGGGCATCGGGTATTGGTCTTTCAGAGTCCATGAATTCAGTTTGCCGTAGTCCATGCAAACTCTCCACCCAGTCACAGGCCTGAGTAGAATCAACTTATTCCTTTCATTTGCAACCACAGTCATGCCCCTTTTTTTAGGCAGCATTGAATTGGGCTTACCCATTTTGCTGTCAAAAATAGGGTAAACCACTCCTGTATCCAACCACTTAATAATCTCCTTCTTAACCACCTCTTGCATTGGTGGGTTAAGACGGTGTTGATGCACTATGGTTGGAATACAATCTTTTTCAAGTTGAATCTTATGCATGCAAATGCCAGGGAGAATGCCAATAATATCTACGATGGTCCATCCTATAGCTCTCTTGTGCCTCTGAAGTACTGAAATAAGTGCATTTACCTGTTGTTCACCCAAATCAGCCACAATAATAACAGGTAGCGTATTCCCGTTGCCCAAAAACACGTACCGTAAGTGCCCAGGCAGTTCTTTCAATTCCAATACTGGTGGCTCCTCAATAGATGGCTTGGCTGGTGGTGTTGGTCGATTAGCAAGGTCAAGGTCTAGCTTTTTAGGGGCATAAGGATATGAACCCATTCCTGCCAAAGAACAAACAGTTTCTTCATACTCCCCGATGCCTTCACTATCAAAATTCATCATAACCGTGGCCAAAGGTTCGACAACAAGTTGCTCAGCTATTAACACCTCCTGTTCGTACTCATAATACACATCAACTACTAAGAACACACTCATTTCTTCATGTTGCTTCATTGATTTACACACATCAAACCGTACCACTTTATCATTCATCCTGAATAAGAGCCCATTCGCTCTAAAATCAATCAACACACTTTCGGTTGCGAGGAAAGGTCGACCCAAGATTATGGGCACCTTAAAGTCCACCTCACAATCCAGAATGACAAAGTTTGCAGGGAATATGAAGTTGACACCTTCACCAACACATCATACAAAATGCCAATAGGTCGCTTTACTGACCTATCCGTCATCACGAGTCGCATATTGGTGGGTATGGTACTTCCCAGTCCCAACTTTCTATAGACAGCCAGCGGCATCAAATTAATGTTTGCTCCCAGATCAAATAATGCCTTGGCGAACTCCATAGTCCCAATTGTGCAAGAAATAGTGAATGCGCTTGGGTCTGGCTTCTTCTGCACCAAGGTTCTTGTAGAAACAATGCTATAATGATGGAGATTACTCTCTAATTTGTAGCTCACCACTCTTTTCTTAGTTACAAGGTCCTTCATGAATTTTACGTATCTTGGCATTTGCTCAAGTTCCTCAACCAAAGGCACATTTATTGTCAATTGCTTGAGTACTGCCATGAATTTACTAAATTTACATCATCAGTTTTCTTCTTCAATCATTGAGGAAAGGGAGGTGGTGGTCTTAGGATAGTTTTCAGTACTACCTCCTTCTCCTTCTCTTTACCTCTTTCCGGAGCAGCATCAGAATTATCCAGCTTCTCAGACTCCACTGGACCATTTTTTTCCCATTCGACATCAACTACAGGTTTGCCCACAGAAGGGCCAAGTAATATCTTACCACTTCTAGTGGTAATAGCCATGCATGAGCCATCATTCCGCGGATTCTGGACCGTATCACTTGGTAACGTTTTGCTCTTCCTCTGGTTGAATGTTGCGGAGAGTTTGCTCATATGCTGCTCCAACTGTTTGATTGCGGTGGAGTGTGAGTGCACCAACTGACTGATGGATGCCAGATCGGTCTTCATGGTGGTTACACCAGAGTTAGTCGCCTCCACTCCCTTCAATAACTTAGCCATCATGACCTTTATGGATATCTTTTCAGAACTTGTTGAAGCAGCCTCACGATTTCCAGGAGGAACATATAGCCCGCTCTTATCATTGTTATTCCTCTAATTTCCCTGCTCCCTATCTTTATAACCTGGTTTATCATAAAAGTTCCGACCTTGATTCCCTTGGTTGTTGCCTCGAAAACCCCCTGATTATTAACATAGTTAGCCTCTTCATCTGCATCAGCCTCAATCCTATCTTGAGATCCCACAGTTTTCACCTTTTTCAATCTTGGTTGATAGCAAGTGGTTGGTTATCAAGTCCATCTGTGTTTTAAGGTGAGCCATGTCTTGGTCACACTCATTTTCTCTTTTGCGTTGTTCCGCAGTAATACCCACAGAAGCAATAGGGCTGGCCACCAGAGTCTCTGGTATGCTATGCCCGACTCTGTTTGGTCATTCTGTCCAGCATCTCTAAAGCCTCTGGAAATATAAGATCAACAAACAAACCACCAGCAATATTGTCTACAATTGGATTTGTAACAGAGTTAAGAGCCCTGTACAAAGTCTCCATCAAATGTATGTCCGTCATGTTGTGGTTCGAACACTGTGTCAGCTTCTTCTTAAAGCTTTCTCATGTTTCATCCAAGGCTTCAATCGGGAGCTGCCTAAAGTTGCTGATCTCGTCCTTCAACTGTACCCTCCTGGAAGGCGGAAATAACCTTTCTAGGAAAGCTCCTTTCAACTGCCTCCAATTGGTTATAGAATCAGGTGTCAGCTCATTTAGCCACAAAGTTGCCTCTCTAGATAGAGACAACGGGAACAATCTCAATCGGATAGCATTTTGGCCCACTCTTGGGTTATCAAAAGATTTACAGATGGTGAAAAAATTCACCAGATGTAGGGTCGGGTCATCCCCAGGAAAGCCACCAAATAACTCCTTCAGATTGAGAAGTTGGATCATAGTCTAGGTGCCAACGGTGGAGGAATGATTACACCCGTTGCACCTGCTCTGTCCATTCCATTATCATCATCATTGAGATCATACTGGATCGGATGGTACTCTTGTCTTTCTCTGAACGAATGGTTCCTGTTAACATTACGCTGTACTGGTGCGGCTATCTGCTCTACACACCTTGGGTTACCAGGATTCAGCAACTCCTCGTCTTCCAAATCTTCGTCCTCAGGATTTTGATGTCGTGCTTGTTGACCGACATTCTACACATTCACCTGAGCTCTAGCTAAGGCTGCTAATCTGTCAACCTCTTGTTGTTCTGCTATTCTTTCAATTTGTTGCGGTTCCGGATTAGGTGGTAATAATGGTTCACCGAAACTTCTGATTCTTGGCATACACTATAAAGATCCTGCAATAAACGTAAAACTAGGAAACTTAACTAACAGTCAATTTGCGCATACAAGCTTCAGTTTACAACCGTACTCCCCGGTAACGACGCCATTATTTGATAACGCTCAAACTAGACCTCTCTAATGAAAATGTAAGCGATCGTTGTCAATATAAAACCCAACTAGGTTAGAGTCGAATTCCACAGGAAATATGGTGTGAGCGTAAGTCGTTTGCGATTTAATCAACTAATAGTTGGATGTTTCCAAAAAGGGGGTTTTTAGTTTAACAAGTAATTGTTGGTTACTTTAGATTCAGTGTTCGTAACCAAGAGTTTATGAAAAATCAAAATTATGTTCACTAGGGCTTTTGGTACTTGACAGATGCTACTAGTGGTTCAAGATTCTCACGGTAGATAGGGCAACAAGTATTCTTTATCGAAGTTATGCTTAAATGTCCCAAAATAATGAATATAATCTCTTCAAAGTAATTGTTTTCTCAAGCCAAGAAGTTAGAGAGAAAAAATCAAAGTATATTGCTCAAAACTCAAGGTCCCGACCTCCTAAGAAAACCCTCAACAAGGCTTTAAATAGTTCACCCTAATTATGGAAACAAAATAATAAAATTAAAAAATTCTTCGGATTAGATGACGCCATTTGTGATAGCCTATCAGGAGGCTGACGACTTATCACAAATGTCGTCAACTTCTTTTAGGCTTTTGGTACTTGCTGCCTACCGCTGACGACAAAAAGTGACGCCCTATTAGCTCATTGACGACTTACACAAAATGTCGCCAAGTCTCTTCTTCAGTTTTCATATGCTGCCTTAGGTTGACGACATTCTTGACGGTTTATCAGATCCTTGACGACCTATCACAAAATGTCGTCACAGTTTTCAATCTTAGGCCAATTCTCTGTCTATGGCTAACGATGAATCTGAGAGCTTATCACAAGGCTGGCGACTTATCAGAAATGTCGTCAGCCACACTTTTGCCTCTATCTACTTCTGATTTCAACTCCTTTGCTTCCATTCTTGTTGGTTCTCTATCAAATTAGTTTCTACTACAAAATCAAATATAAACCAATCAAAAATGACAAAAGTTGTTTAAGACTTTGCAATTATTCTTAGTTAAAAGCCTTAAAAATGTTAGCATTAGCTCAAATATGATTTTTCATTTATTTGTAAATATTTTAAAGGTACTCCCTCCGTCCCAATTTACCCATCCCAAAATGGGATGTCACAACTATTAAAAAAACAATGATTGATAATATAGCTTTACCATTTTGCCCTTCTTAATTGTGTCTTATTGTTAGTTCCAATTTTGATGGATGGCTAATACCAAAGCACCATTTGTATTTTTAATAATGTACTCTTAATGATACTCCTCTTTGCAATATTTTTCAAGAATGTTGATAACAAGGAATAATCAATTACACTAAGGATATAATGAAAAAAAAATTGTCTTGTCTTGATAAGTAAGAAAAGACAAGTAAAATGAAACAACAAATCAAAAAATTTAAGAAGAGTAAAATGGAACAGAGGTAGTAATAATTAAAAGTAGATAAAAGCAAAGGTAATAGAAAAATACACAAGTAACTATGTAGTCGAAACAAAGTGTAGGCAAAGATAATAATCATAGCGGTAGTAGTAGTGGAAGTAGTAGTAGTAGTAGTAGTAATAATAATAATAATAATAATAATAATAATAATTTCATTTTAAGCAAAATAAATAAATAAAAGTAGTAATAACAATATTTCGTATATGATAGTGTATATATATGTACCTTGTGTTCTTGATTTTTTGTTTGGGTTCTTAAACGACTAGATATTTGAAACAAGCGTAGAAGGATGAATGGAAGTGAGGTAAAACGTTGATAAAATTTAATCTATTCAAATGGGTTAGAATTGATACACAGTTTCCCTTTAAAAGTAAAGCTTGAGGTTTAGCTATTCATAAAAATAATATTAATTCTCTTTATTTGAAGAAAATGTGGAAATTGTGATGCTGGTTATTTTAAATAAAATATTATTGAGGCAGTAACTAGTTAGTCCAATATTAATATTGCTAAAGTCCCTTTTTATTTAAGAGGAAGTCCATTTAACGAGTCATGTGTAAATTGCAAAAAGTGAGGACATTAATTTATTTCGAAAAGAATCCGCAAATTCTAAAGCAATATAAACACAAGAAGTAATTAATAAAATTACAATAATAATACCGTTTCATGTTTCAAAAGAATAACAACATAGCGCGAGTATTAAATAAAGAGAAAGGACTGAGAGATACTAGGCTCCTAACGGAGCTTGAGTTTTAAAGTTTATGCAATTCCGAAGCTCTGCGATCATAGTAGTGATTGATCCAATAGTTGTGGGTCAAGACAAGTTTAAATTGAAACTCCAACTCCCATGTGAACATGTAAAAATATAAATATTAGTGACTACTCGAATAAAATATGTACGTAGGAAAACAGAAACCAAGAATGTAACTAAATATCGAATTATCATTACGTCAACTAGGAATTCGATCAAAAGATTTCGCACATGCATAAATGATAAAAATCGGATGTTATCTTTAAATGGTATCCCTACACTTAAGAAACTTCTTATGCCTTCTTATGTAGCCTTAATCGATTCCCTACATGAGTATAAGTTGAAATATTTAAACAAAACTAGATTTTTTAGGCTAAAGTGATGTGGGTCATTATATAAATTATTCAACCATGTTTATAGGCAAGCAGAAACTTAAGCAAATCATTGTATTAATTGAAATTAGTTAGTGACTAACGAACAACCACACTAATATGAACTTGAAAATAAACAAATCAAATAGTCACAAAATCCACAACGAACGGAAGGAGGGATACAAGTTATGGAACGCAATAGAAAATGATGAAACTATTTTTTTTAGGCTCGGTTCATGAGAAAAATGGACAGCATAGCCATATATACACATCTACTAAACCCGTATGTATATTTGAACCAAAAATTGGACTCCTCGGACTTACCTTAATAGAGATCAACTATGAACGAGCTGGACTAATGAACAATAAAGCAAAGCATTATATTGATCATTTCTCAAAACGCAAACACATAGACACCCCATGTGGACGAGAGGCACAAGGATCATAAGAGAAAAGAGTTAATGGACTCAAGACTATTGTACACTACTACTTGATCCATAAGCATGACCACATTAGCCCCGGTAAGCACCAATACAGAACCACAGGACATAAACGTCAGGCAGGATACCATTGTTGTCGTTTTGCCTTATTAGAGAGAACAAAATAAATAATCAAGGAAACAAAAGAGAAAACAGTGAAGTTCAAGACAAGAAAAGAGCAGCAACAACTAATAAAGAAAATTAGATTATGCGCCTAACCCGCAACATCGACATGGCTTGACTGAATTTGTACATAAACCTATTTTGAGCAAACTATAACAACATTAAAATGGAAGATTACGGACCTGTTCAACAACAACATAAACTTAATCACAATTAAACCGCAAACAACATGTTCATGAAACCATACAAGATGATTACGGACACATAGATTCACCGACCTCCTTATGAAACAACTTTTCAAAATTAAAATAACATGTACCCGCCAACTCAAAGAACAACAAAATGACATCATGAATTACAAACGAAACCCATATATCAGCAGAACCAAAATGGAAGGAGGAGAAATAAATAAAGTTAAAGGAGGGACGGACTTGCACCTTTTTCAGGACAGTGAAATCGAGGCTCCGACGTCAAGGTTCCTTTCCGGCCACAAACTCAAAACTCCTAAAACTTCACGCAAAAGACGAAAAAAGTGGATAAAGAAGAAAAAGCAGTGTTCAGGCAACTTGATTTTTCGGTTTTCACTTTTGGACTTTCCGACACTCAAAACTATATTTTTAAAATATTTCTTTCACCGTTGCTTTAACCTGTTTTCCCACACTTTCACTGGCTTCACCCTCCCCATTTTCTGGGCTTTTTTTTCTTTTGGTTTTGCTCTTACTTTCACTGTTTTTTTGGACACTGCCTTTTTTTTTCTTTTTTGAAGCATGTCCTTCATGGGTGAAAAACACACATATATAGCCAAATCCGAACTTAAAAAATCCGGATTTGAAACCCCAAAATAAAAAAATATGGTGGGAAAAGCTTGAATTTTGAGTTCGAATCACGCCTCCTCTTTCCATATCTTAACTTTTCAGAACTCTTAAATGGTGGATTGAACCGTTCTTTTCCGTTATTCACCGATTCGGGACTGATCTTTCTGAATTACTTGGATTCACGGGCTGGAGGAGCCGAGTTTGCGGGGAATCTTGGCAGTGGTGGCAGACGGCTGCCAGCTGGAGATTAGGATTTTCCGGTTTGGTAATGGAAGAGGAGAGGGAGAAGGAGAAAGGGAAAGGGTCCGTTGGTTTGGTCGCTATTTCGGGGAAAGAGATGGAGATATGATGAATGATTCTTGGGGAAGGGCAATCACGCGTGATTTGGGTCTTTGGGAAAAGAAAGAAACGCTTGTTGCTTTTGTGAACTCTTGACCAATTTGATCCGTCCGATCTTTTGATCGAACGGCTATCCTAAAATAATAATAATAAAAAATATGTATATATATATGGACTAGTTATCTCTGGTAGTGCTAAGCCGAGCTCAAATTTTAAATATAAAAATAATAATATTTTAATTTAACAATTTAATTATATTATATTCTCTTAATTCACAATTAATAAAACCTAATGGCACATCAAAATGAATTGTTCATAAATTTTCACTATTACTAAATTTTGCCAAAAATTTATAATGAAAAAATTATAAAGAGTAATCAAATTGGCTTTTTTATTCATAGTTACAGTATTTTTCATTTTGATATACTCATAATAAAATTATTTTCATTTATAAATAAAAAGTAATCTTCATTACGCTACTTTAATAAATAATACCAATTTAATATAAGGTTTTGGTTATGTAAAAATTCAACTGCCTTATATTTGATTTTAAATTTGCTACTCCTTATCTCAATTTATTTATTTTGGTATATTTCAAAAAGAGAGACTTTTTCTATACTTAGTAAGTTTTTTCAAATTTAACATTCTCCATGGCAAGTCTAAGACACAAGATTTAAAAACTAAATACTTTATCCATCTCATAAAAAATGTCTACATTATCAAAAATAATAGTCCCAATTTATTAGATTTACAAAATAAAAGAGAATTAATTAAAAAATTTCTATTTTAACCTTACAATTGAAATTATTTTTGAAGTGTATGCAAGCTTATAATTTTTTCAAAAGAAATTCATAAAATTGTTCTTCTTATATATGATTACGTAAGAGCATATGAAGAGGCTAGTGGACAATTCATCTGAGATAGGAGTACATTTTTAATTTAAAATCATAAAATTTAAAAACCTTAATTGAAATGAAACAATGTCAAAGACCCCAAATACACAAATCATAAAGATTCATGTAAAAAATAAACTTAAAAGAAAAAGAATTGAATGTCAAAAAAATAAGAAAAAGATAAAAAAAAAAATTATAAAAGAAAAATAGAAAAAACTAAAGAAAGGGCCAAATGGAGCAACATGAAAGGATAAAAAGTTTTGTGAGGACTTCCAAAACTTTTTATCCTCCCTTATATATAAGTATTATATATATGAAAAAGTTGATAATAAGGATAAAAAGGTTATTTTTTTATCCGTTCGATTTGTGATCGGATGACTCAGATTTAATTTAAGAATAAAGAAAGAGGGTGGGAGAAACAAGTAAATAGCAAATAAACAATATGTGTGTGTGTGTGTGTGTGTGTGTGAAAACAACTGAAAATTTTGGGATATTCGAATTGGAAAGAAATCAATGAATCAGACTAATTTGTATTTGAATTTTATTTTTTCACTGATGAAGCAACGTGTGATTGGTTAATATAATATGGAGTGGGTTGATAAAGTAGACATGGATATCGGATTGTGTTTTGGGCCAATTTTTGGGCTCTTTTGACTGAAATTTATAAATAAAAATTGGGCTTAACTAAAAATGAAGCTGAAATTGGATTAATATTGGCCCGAATACTCTTTTTCTACTGAAATTAATTTTATCGACGCTTCCTGCTACCTAAAATTATTTTTAATCTAATGTATATAAATTATATAAATAATTTAGTATACGCGTCCGATTTAATAATTTTGTAGTTTAATATTTGTAATATTGACAAAAATATGTGTGTGTGTGTGTGTGTGTATATATATATATATATATATATATATATATATGTAATACCCCAGAAAATTTTTCGTTGAAATTTTGTGCGTAAACGTGTTGGGTTCTATCTTCTAGAATGAATTATAAATTTTTCATACGAAATTTCTTAGATTATGACCAACCATTTCGTAGAGTATCGAATAAGCTTTCCAATGATATGTGGATCATCCAAAACGGACACCCGAGCGACGAGTTATGAACATTCCGATCAAATCGTGAATAGTAGTGAACAGTAAAACGTTCAGGAAAAAGTACTGAGGCCTGACGTATTTTTGCTCCAACTTTAAACGATCATAACTCCTTGTACATAATGATCTGGGTGATCTACTATATATCAAAGGAAAGCTCTCTGAGTCCTCTTTCCAATAAAATTGGTTTCATCCAATTTGTCTATCGAAGCAAAAAGTTATGGTCGCTCTACTTCAGCCTATCAAAAGTGAATTTTTGGGTCAACTTCAAACTGCCATAACTCCTCGTACACAATGATCTGGGTGAGATACTATATATTAACAGAAAGATATGAGAGTCTTCTTTCTAATGAAATTAATTTCATCCAATTTGAATATCGAAGTAAAACGTTATGGTTGATCTACTTCAGACTATCAAAACAGTCCACCAAAGGACAGATTTGAGAATTTATTTGAGTTTTAGGGGCGTTTTGGTCATTTCCCCTCACCCAAAATCCGTCCAAACCCTATATTAAAGCCTATTAGAAGCATTATATGTTATATTTCATCGAACTCCCTCAAAAAGAAAACCCTAAGCTCCTACATCCAACTTCAAGAACCTCTAAAGTTCACCATTAATTCTGCAAATTTATTCAAGATTCCAAGTTCCTAGTGCAAGAACTCCAAGAACCATCATTCAAAGGAACGATTAACCTCTCAAAAATGAGTATCGATCTAAAGTTCATCATTCAAGGTATGCGGAGTTTTTCAACAAGAACTCTCTTTCGTTCTTGTGCCCAAAAGTAATTTTCTTTATAAAGGCATGATTTTTATTTGATTTTTATGAATTTGAAGCATGAACCCATATCTTATTATTATGAAATCTTGTTGTTTATGATTTTAAAAGATGAATTTACATATGTGGTGATATAAAGCATGAATCTTGAATGATATTTATCATGATTTTGATATTTGGGTCGTGAATCTCCATTGAAAATTATATTTTTTTTTGAGAAAGTGTGTGTTATAAGCACGTTGATGTTGACTATTTGAGATATTTTGAATGATTTGACCTTTTGGTCTTAATGGAGTTATTTTGAACTCGAGTGTGAAAGAAATCCACAACGTGGTTGATTTTGATAAATGGGAAGCATGATGGCTCCCAATGTATATTTATATATTACTGAAATTGTTTTGTTGTAGATTGTCTTTGAAATGATCTGAGCTAAGTCCGGGAGAAATCTTTAGCACCGAGTGGGAGATATAAAGCGACCTTACTTCCCTAGAACTACGTGCCCTCATAGGAGTGAGCCTGAGGCTGATTTATATAGTGATAACTAGTTTGTGTGGATTTGATATTGATAGTCCTACTCTGATGGCAAGTATAGGACGACTCTCCCCAACGTGGGTTGTACGTTGTACTCCAGGTAGCTCACATGATTTATGTAGGTTATACGATCTCCCAGTGTGTGTGTATTTCCTTGTGTCTATGGTGAATGGTGAAGTGATTTGAAAGTGGAATTGTGAAAGTTATTCTTTCGGAAGATTTAAATGATATTTACATTATGAGAATTGATATTCTTGATGAACTGAAAGTGATTGACAAATTATAAGATGACTCACATGTGTTATTGTACTTATTTCATCCTCTCATGATTATGATAATTTTCTTCGGGCTATGTGAGTCTTTCATACATCCTGCTTATTTCTTATAAATATTTATGATGATGATATTTATACAACTGCATACACCCCCATATACTCGGTTCCTTTCCATGGTACTGACCCACATCTTCGGATGTGGGCTGTATTTTCTCAACATATAGGTTCAGGTGCTCAGTTCCAGGTTCGACAGTGATTTTTCGGGCACGCTGTTCTACATCCTCTGTTGTGGTGAGTCCTCATGTTCCAAGGACGTGATGTCTGATGTTGGTTTTACGAAATTATTTACATTTGATAACTGAGTATGAGTCAGTTGGGGCATGTCTCAATGGCTCGCTGGTTTTATTGATTTTCTTAGAGGCTTATCAGATTAGTATAGATGTTGGTAGTTGACTAATAAGTCGTATTTTGTTATTTTTCTAAAATTTTATTATTCTTGGATGATGATTACTCTATTGATATTTGAGGGTTATTTATGAAAACCCCGTTGAATTGTGTTAAACTGAATGAAAAATAGCTCAAAGGGTTAGCTTGGGGTTACTCGTAGCCTCAAGCACCTTGTGACGCTCCGGGACCCATTTTCTGGAACGTTACAAACTTGGTGTCAAAGCCTAAGGTTTTAAGGTGTCCTAGGGAGTCTGACAAGCCGCGTTAAGTAGAGTCTTGATCATCAGTGTGTAGCGCGCCACATCTATGAGCAAGAGGCTACAAGGCATTTTAGGAAAAAGTGTGATTCTTTCTTTTAGAAGTCTATCGTGCTTAAAGTATTTCTCTCTGCTATTGATTCATGCTTTCTTCTTTCAGAAATATGCCTTCACGTCGAGCGAGAAGAAATAATGATGGTCAGTAACCTCAACTCGCTGACCCATTGAATGAAAACTCATCTCATGCTGAATTTCGGGCAGCCTTTCAGGCACTGGCCCAAGCTATTACTACAAATGTTTAGGCCAACCCGGCCCCCGCTCTACAGCAGAAGGGAGGTGATTCAGTTGCTGCCAGGATCCGTGACTTCATGCAGATGAATTCGCCAAAATTCTATGGGTCTAATTTGATTAGAATCTATGGTTTTTTTGTAGAGGAGGTGCGGAAGATTACTCAGGTAATGCATGTATCTGAGGAACATAGTGTGGAGTTGGCTGTGTATAGGTTTAAAGACTTTGCTTATGACTGGGTTGTTGCTTGGAGGAAAGGTAGAGGTGAGGGAGCTGTCCCTACAACTTGGCAAGAGTTCTAGTATGCATTCCTGGATAAGTTTTTCCTTTTGGAGATGAGAGAGGTAAAGGTGGAAGAGTTTATGAACCTACCACAGGGCTCTATGACTGTTAGGGAGTACTTTCTAAAGTTCAATCAGTTGGCTAAGTATGCTCCTGACTTAGTGGCTGATAATCAGGCTAGTATGAGTAAGTTTGTGACTGGAGTGTCTAGTTATGTGGTTAAGGAGTGTAGGTTTGCTATGCTGAATAGTGAGATGAATCTTTCTAGCTTGATGACTCATGCCCAACAGATTGAGGCAGACAATATTAAGGAGAGAGATAGAATGAGAGGGAATAAGAGAGCTAGGTCCGAGCAGCACAGACAGGGTCAGATTAGATCACAGAGAGGGAGTCGCCCTCAGTATCAGGATCATTTGTCTATGCCAGTGCTGTCATCTGCTAGTGCTCCTGTGCCTAGAGGTAGGCAGGAGCAAGGTACCAAGTCATATGCATCCAGGTCCCAGTACAGTGCTGGCAGTGAGCCAAATTGTCCCCTATATCCTAAGTGTGGTAGGGCTCATTCGGGTGAGTGTTGGGGTGAGAAGAGGGGTTGTTTCCGGTGTGGTAACATGGGTCACAGATTTAGAGATTGTCCACAGGATGGACAAGGGCATCGTGACTATTGCCCTCAGACCCAGACTCAGACTGTTAGTGCTCCAGTTCCAGCGACTCGCCCAACCCCAGCTCAAGGCACCTCTTCTAGAAATGCTGGTGGGCAGCGCCAAAATAGATTCTATGCTTTACCGTCCCACCAGGAACAGGAGGACTCCCCGGATGTTGTTACTGGTATGCTTCGTATATTTCAGTTTGATGTGTATGCTTTGTTGGATCCTGGATCCAGTCTCTCATATGTTACACCTTTGATTACTATGAATTTTGAAATGACCTGAGATTATTCCTGAGCATATCCTAGTTTCTACCCTAGTGGGTGATTCGATTGTTGCCTAGAAAGTGTATAAAAAGTGTCCTGTTACTGTTCTTCATAAAGTCTTATTGGCTGAGCTGATTGAGTTAGACATGGTAGATTTTGATGTGATTCTGGGTATGGACTGACTGTATTCTTCTTATGCCTCTATTGATTGTCGGACCCGAGTGGTCAAGTTTCAGTTTTCGGGTGCATCCGTGTTTGAATGGTCTAGGAATTCTGTGTTACCCAAGAGTCATTTTATCTCTTACCTCAAAGCTAGAAAGCTTATTTTCAAGGGGTGTATTTACTATTTGGTTAGAGTCAAAGATACTAAGTCTGAGACTCCAACTCTCCAGTCTGTTAACGTCGTCAATGAGTTTTCTGATGTCTTTGTGGATGATCTCCCAAGGATACTTCCTGATAGAGATGTAGATTTTAGGATTGATTTTCTTCTCGATACTCAGCCTATTTCTATTCCTCCTTACCGTATGGCCCCTGCAGAACTTAAAGAGTTGAAAGAGCAACTCAAAGATCTACTAGATAAGGGTTTCATAAGGCGTAGTGTTTCTCCTTGGGGTGCTCCTGTGTTGTTTGTGAGAAAGAAAGATGGCTCTTTGCGTATGTGCTTTGATCACCGCCAACTAAATAAAGTCACCGTAAAAAATAAGTACCCCCTTCCAAGAATAGTTAATTTGTTTGACCAATTACAAGGTGCAAGTTATTTCTCAAAGATAGACATTCGTTCCGGCTATCATCAACTCAAAGGTAGGGAGTGTAACATCCTAAAAACCATTTTTCAAACTCGTTATGGCCATTTTGAGTTTCTTATTATGTCTTTCAGGTTAAATAATGCCCCAGCAGCTTTCATGGACCTCATGAATTGAGTGTTCAGATCATATCTGGATATGTTTGTCATAGTGTTCATCGATGATATACTGGTGTACTCCCGTAGTGAGGATGAACCCTTAGAGATCACAAGTTATTTGCCAAGTTTAGTAAGTGTGAGTTTTTGCTAAGGTCAGTTGCTTTTCTGGGTCATATCATATCTTTCGAGGGTATTAGAGTTGATCCCCAAAAGACTGAAGCTATTAGAAATTTGCCTAGACCTATTTCTCCGATTGATATCCGAAGTTTCTTGGGTTTAGCTGGATATTACCGCCATTTTGTTGAGGGTTTCTCCTCTATAGCTCTCTTATGACTCGATTGACCCAAAAGAAAGTGAAGTTTTTGTGGTCCGAATCTTGTGAGAAGAGTTTTCAGGAGTTGAAGACTCGACTCACTTCAGCCCCTATTTTGACTTTGCCTGATGGTGTTGATGGTTTTGTGGTGTACTGTGATGCTTCGAGAGTTGGGTTGGGTTGCGTATTAATGCAAAAGGGTAAGGTGATAGCTTATGCTTCTAGACAGTTGAAACCCCATGAGAAAAATTACCCTACGCATGACCTTAAGTTGGCTGCTATTGTGTTTGCTTTGAAAATCTGGAGATACTATTTGTATGGTGTCCATGTTGATGTTTTCATTGATCATAAGAGTCTGCAGTATGTGTTTACCCAGAGAGACTTGAATCTTAGGCAGAGATGATGGTTAGAATTGTTAAAGGACTATGATATAAGTGTGCTATACCATCTGGGCAAGGCCAATGTTGTGGAGGATGCCCTAAGTAGAGTGTCCATGGGTAGTGTTTCGCATGTGGTAGAAGGTAAGAAAGAGTTGGCTCATGATGTACATCGTTCGGCTAGATTGGGGGTTAGGTTGTTTGACTTTGCTGAAGGTAGTATAGGGGTTCAGAGTAGTTTCGAATCCTCCTTGGTTTCGGAAGTGAATGAAAAGCAATACTTAGATGCTAGTTTGGTCAGACTGAAGGAGTCAGTCAAGGACCAAAAAGTAGAGGTTTTCTCCCAAGGGGGAGATGGTGTGTTGAGATTGTAGGGTAGATTGTGTGTCCCAAATGTTGATGATCTGAGACTGAGGATTATGGCTGAAGCACACGGGGCGCGATATTCTATTCATCCTGCTGCCACCAAGATGTATCGAGACTTACGGAAAATCTATTGGTGGAGTGGCATGAAGAAAGATATAGCAGCGTTTGTAGCTAAGTGTGCAACAAGACAACAGGTTAAGGTTGAACACCAAAGACCTGGTGGTATGATGCAAGAGTTTAGTATTCCCACCTGGAAGTGGAAAGAGATAAATATGGACTTCGTGATTCGCTTACCTCCTTCCCAACACCATCATGATTCCATTTGGGTGGTGGTTGATAGGTTGACTAAGTCTGCCCATTTTTTGCCTGTTCATACTTCATATACTGCTGAGGATTACGCTAGATTGTATATCCGAGAGCTAGTCAGACTGTATGGGGTTTCCTTGTCCATCATTTCGGATAGGGGTACTCAGTTTACTTCGCAATTTTGGAAAGCTTTTTAGAAGGGTCTTGGTACTCAAGTGCTTTTGAGTTCTGCTTTTCATCCTCAGACCGATGGTCAGGCTGAGCGGACCATCCAGACCTTAGAGGATATATTGAGAGCTTGTGCACTTGACTTTAAGGGAAGTTGGGATGATCACTTACCGTTGATAGAATTTGCTTACAATAACAGTTTCCACTCTAGTATTGGCATGGCTCCGTTTGAAGCCTTATATGGGAGGAAGTGTAGATCACCCATAGGTTGGTTTGAGGTGGGTGAAGCGGCTGTGAGTGGTCCTGATTCGGTATTTGAGGCTATGGAAAAAGTTAAGTTGATTAGGGAAAGGTTGAAAACTGCGCAGAGTCATCAGAAGTCATATGCGGATGTTAGAAAGAGAGACCTTGAGTTTGAAGTTGGTGACCTAGTGTATCTGAAAATTTCACCCATGAGGGGGGTGAAGAGATTCGAAAAGAAGGGGAAGCTTAGTCCCCATTATGTTGGTCCTTATAAAATTCTTAGCCGTGTTGGTAAGGTAGCTTATGAAGTCGAGTTGCCTTCCGAGTTTTCCTCTATTCATCCAATATTCCATGTCTCCATGCTTAGAAAGCATATTACCGACGCTATTGTAGTGGATTCCTCTGTGAGTGCTGACATTCAAGAAAAGCTTTCTTTTTATGAGATTCCTGTTGAGATTCTTGATTTCAGTGTCCGAAGACTAAGGAACAAAGAAGTTCCCTTGGTCAAGGTGTTGTGGCGAAACCAATCTGTTGAGGGTGCAACTTGGGAAGCTGAGGCGGATATGTGATCCAAGTACCTGCACCTATTTTTTGCGAACTCCGATCAAGACGAACGTACCGTTCTTTCCTAAATCATGCACTTTAGATAAAAGTTGCTGTAATTCAGCTGTCATTTATTATGTGTTCAGCTGTAGTTTCTTGAATTTATGCATTCTATGTTGCATTCGGAGTGAGAAATGATGTGCTGATGAGTCTAACGAATGGTTTCAGATGTATTCTCTATTCCTTATCTAATCTTGGCATGTCTAGTATCATTCGAGGATGAATGTTTCCAAGGGGGGGATGATGTAATACCCCGAGAAATTTTTCGTTGAAATTTTGAGTTCTGTCTTCTAGAATGAATTATAAATTTTTCGTGCAAAATGTCTTAGATTATGACCTACCATTGCATAGAGTATCGAATAAGCTTTCCAACGATATGTGGATCATCCAAAACAGACACCCGAGCGACGAGTTATGAACATTCCGATCAAACCGTGAATAGTAGTGAACAGTAAAACGTGCAGGAAAAGTACTGAAGCCTGGCGTATTTTTGCTCTAACTTTAAACAATCACAACTCCTTGTACATAATAATCTGGGTGATCTACTATATATCAACGGAAATCTCTCTGAGTCCTCTTTCCAATAAAATTGGTTTCATCCAATTTGTCTATCGAAGCAAAAAGTTATGGTCGATCTACTTCAGCCTGTCAAAAGTGAATTTTTGGGTCAACTTCAAATGATCATAACTCCTCGTACACAATGATCTGGGTGAGATACTATATATTAACGGAAAGATATGAGAGCCCTCTTTCTAATGAAATTGGTTTCATTCAATTTGAATATCGGAATAAAACGTTATGGTTGATCTACTTTAGACTATCAAAACAGTCTACCAAAGGACAGATTTGAGATTTTTTTTATTTTTAGGGGCGTTTTGGTCATTCTCCCTCACCCAAAATCCGTCCAAACCCTATATTAAAGCCTATTAGAAGCATTATATGTTATATTTCATCAAACTCCCTCAAAAAGAAAACCCTAAGCTCCTACATCCAACTTCAAGAACCTCCAAAGTTCACCATTAATTTTGCAAATTTATTCAAGATTCCAAGTTTCTAGTTCAAGAACTCCAAGAACCATCATTCAAAGGAACGATTAACCTCTCAAAAATGAGTATTGATCTAAATTTCATCATTCAAGGTATGTGGTGTTTTTCAACAAGAACTCTCTTTCGTTCTTGTGCCCAAAAGTAATTTTCTTTACAAAGGCATGATTTTTATTTGATTTTTATGAATTTGAAGCATGAACCCATATCTTATGATGATTATTATGAAATCTTGATGTTTATGATTTTGAAAGATGAATTTACATGTGTGGTGATATAAAGCATGAATCTTGAATGATATTTATCATGATTTTGATATTTGGGTCGTGAATCCTCATTGGAAATTATGTTTCTTTTTTGAGAAAGTGTGTGTTATAAGCATGTTGATGTTGAATATTTGAGATTTTTGAATGATTTGACCTTTTGGTCTTAATAGAGTAATTTTGAACTCGAGTGTGAAAGAAATCCACAACGTGGTTGATTTTGATAAATGGGAAGCATGATGGCTCCCGATGTATATTTATATATTACTAAAATTATTTTGTTGTGGATTGTCTTTGAAATGATCTGAGCTAAGTCCGGGAGAAATCTTTAGCACCGAGTGGGAGGTATAAAGCGACCTTACTTTCCTAGAACTACGTGCCCCCGTAGGAGTGAGCCTGAGGCTGATTTATATAGTGATCACTAGTTTGTGTGGATTTGATATCGATAGTCCTACTCCGATGGCAAGGATAGGACGACTCTCCCCAACATGGGTTGTACGTTGGATTCCATGTAGCTCACATGGTTTTGTCGGTTATAGGATCTCCCAGTGTGTGTGTATTTCCTTGTGTCTATGGTGAATGGTGAAGTGATTTGAAAGTGGATTGTGAAAGTTATTCTTTCGAAAGATTTAAATGATATTTACATTATAAGAATTGATATTCTTGATGAACTGAAAGTGATTGACAAATTATATAATGACTCACATGTGTTATTATACTTATTTTATCCTCTCATGATTATGATGATTTTCTTTGGGCTATGTGAGTCTTTCATACATCCTGCATATTTCTTATAAATATTTATGATGATCATCTTTATATAACTGCATACACCCCCATATACTCGGTTCCTTTCCATGGTACTGACCCACATCTTCGGATGTGGGCTGCATTTTCTCGGAATGTAGGTTCAGGTACTCAGTTCCAGGTTCGACAGTGATTCTTCGAGCACGCTGTTCTACATCCTCTATTGTGGTGAGTCCTCATGTTCCGAGGACGTGATGTCTGATGTTGGTGTCACGGAATTATTTACATTTGATAACTGAGTATGAGTCAGTTGGGGCATGTCTCAATGGCTCGCTGGTTTTATTGATTTTCTTAGAGGCTTGTCAGACTAGTATAGATGTTGGGAGTTGACTAATAAGTCGTATTTTATTACCTTTCTGAAATTCTTTTATTCTTGGATGATGATTACTCTGTTGATATTTGAGGGTTATTTATGGAAACCCCATTGATTTGTGTTGAACTCAATCAAAAATGGCTCAAAGGGTTAGCTTGGGGCTACTCGTAGCCTCAAGCACCGTGTGACGCTCCGGGACCAGTTTTCCGAGGCGTTACAATATATATATATATATAAATAAGCATGTAAATAATTTATATACAAGAATTAAATCAAAATATATGTATATTATATTAACACGCATGTATATATGTGCTGTATATGGGGCTACTCGTAGCCTCAAGCACCGTGTGACGCTCCGGGACCAGTTTTCCGAGGCGTTACAATATATATATATATATATATATACATATATATATATATATATAAGAATATAAATAGTCACAAAATATCGACTGAATATAATAAGACACTAAAAAAAATGCAAATGCGACTAAAATATTTTTGTGTGACTTTTGATGTCAAAATAATTAATTTAAAACATTTAATTAAAATATTTTACCATATGATAGGAAAATAAATCCTCTTTTCATTCTTCTCAAAATTCACAGAAATAGGAATAAAAATAAAAATTTATTTTTGAAAAATTATTTAGGGCCAGGAAGCATCGACAAAATAATTTAGAGGAAAAAGAGCTAGTCAAAATTGGGTGTCAACAATGTCAATTCTAATAGTTTTGACAAGATCATGGTAGGATTTCGATCATAATTCATGACCTAATAATGATGCATTATCATCATTTTTTTGTCCTCACTTTCGACTTCCTCCTCTTCTTCTTTATCTTCATCTTCTTCCTCCTCACTTTTATTTTCTTTGCCACCCTCTACAGATCCTTCTTCACTATCTTCCTCCATTTTGTTTTCATATCTTTTCTTAGCTTCACTATTTTTTGAAAGAGATTGTTCAGGAAGCTCCTCCGAATCCATTTGTACTCTAGGCATTTTTGCTAGTTGGTCAAAAGTTGATCTACTTTCACTTTCTTTTCTTTTGGGAGATATTTTTTTACCTACAAACAGGAGAAAAACAAAAAAATATTACAGTTGATCTTTGCATAATTTTTAAAAAGGTAACCCAAAATTCAATAGATACAACACATTATAAAAAATATTCCAACAGATGACCCATCTGTTGCAACAGATGGAGAATCTGTTGGAAGAACTATTTTAATATCTTTCAATAGATATTCCACCTGTTGTAATAAGTGGGTCATATATTGGAAGTTATAAAAACAGATAGTAGTTCTATTTAGATAACTTCCAACAGATGACTCATTTCTTGCAATAGATGGGCTATCTGTTGAATGAAATTGAATCAGGTCTTCCACTTTTCCATCAAATGTGTAATATATTGGGAAATATTGCACTCTAACACCACCACCACCACCACCAATACTAATATCACTAATACCAACACCACCAATACCAGCACCAATACCACCACCACCACCACCACCATCAATTCCAACACTACCGATACTTCCAATACTATCACCACCAACACCACCACTAATACCAACACCACCAACACCAACACCAATACTAATACCACGACACCAACACCAATATCAATACCACCACTACCACCACTACCACCAATACTAATACCACCAATACCACCAATACTACCAATACTAATACCAATATCAATATTAACACCAATATTAATACCAACACCAACACCACTAATACCAACACCACCAACGCCAATAACACCACCACCAATACCAACACCACTAATACCAACACCGATACTAATACCAACACTACCACTAATACCAACACTAATACCACCACTACCACCACCACCAATAGCAATACCAACAACACTAATACCAACACCACCAACACCAGCACCAATCATTACACCAACACCACCAATGCTAATACCAACAACACCAACACCACCATTAATACCAATACCACCAACACCAACACCAACACCAACACCAATACCAATACCACTAACACCAATAATACAAACAACAATAATAAAATAAAAATAAGTAACAAAGCAAACAATAAATGAAGTAAAAACTAGGATTTTCTCAGGTTCTTCCTATATTTTTAAGCATCAAAACTTAAAATTGTTAACCCATTCTCAAAGATAATACAACTAAAAGTCTTATTTTTATGATTAACTAAAAATCCCTAATTTAAAAAAAAAATATATATAGAACTCTTCTCGAACTTTGTTACCTGTGAAGAGAGAGAAAATGATGGATACAAGCAAGAAGGAAGTTGAAAATAACAACTATGTGGTTGAAAATGGGAAGGAAATTGATCTTTTATGAAGGGTTGAGTAATCTATTGAGTAGCCGTTATTTGTATTATTGAGAGAGAAAGAGAAGAGAGAGAATTTTTTTTTAAAGATGAAACGATTTTCACAACTGGATGAAATGGTTTGAAAAATAATTCACCCCTTGCATTTTAATATTGATTTATATTTTGAAAAAGAATGAATTTTTGAAAATGTTAATATGGTCCCAATTGATCTTAATTAATTTTTTAAAAGAGATAAAATTTTGACTGTTTGATAATAAATAGAATTAATTTCACTCAAATTAATTTTTAGTTTTTATCTATTCAATTGTAACTTTAATGAATTTAATATTAATTACTTATCTATATCTATTTGATAATTTTTAATAAATAAAAACATATATTCCAACATATTACTCATCTGTTGCTACAGATGAGCAGAACATTGAAAATGACCAAACAAATAAAATAATCTATTGCAACAGACGAGTCATCTGTTGCAACAGATGTGTAATATATTGGAAATAACTTAACAGATAAAATCATCTATTACAATGGATGAGTCAGCTGTTACAATAGATGAGTATATCTGTTTGATAATTTCTAATAGATGACTCATCTGTTGCAACATATTAAATCATTTCAAGTAAAATTGGTTAATTGATCACTCTACTTAGGACGAACATAATATTAGATTATGTGATTGCAATGAGATCAATTGAAATTATAATTGAACTTATCAATTTATCTTTAAAACTAGATAAATCAATTTAGTTATTGCAACTTGATTTGAATCATTTCAAGTAAAATTGATCAAATCGATCACTATACTCAAGACGAACACAATAGTAGATCATGTGATTATAATGAGATCAATTGAAATTATAATTGAACTTATCAATTCATCTTTAATCCTAGATTAATCAATTTAGTTGTAACAAATAATGACTTGATTTGAATCATTTCAAGTAAAATTGGTCAAATTGATAACTCTACTCAGGACGAACACAATAACAGACCATCTGATTTCAATGAGATCAATTGAAATTGTAATTGAAATTATCAATTCATCTTTAATCCTAGTTAAATAAATTTAGTTATTATGAATAATGGCTTGATATGAATCATTTCAAGTAAAATTGATCAATTGATCACTCTACTCAGGACGAACCCAATAGTAGATCATGTGATTGCAATGAGATCAACTGAAATTGTAATTAAACTTATTAATTCATCTTTAATTATAGCTAAAGCAATTCAGTTATAGCAAATAATGGCTTAATTTTAATTATTTCAAGTAAAATTGATCAATTGATCACTCTACTCAGGACGAACACAATAGTTGATCATGTAATTGCAATGAGATCAATTGAAACTGTAATTAAACTTATCAATTCATCTTTAATTCTAGATAAATTAATTTAGTTATTAAAAATAATGACTTAATTTGAATAAACAAAGGACTAATCTATTGCAACAGATGACATATCTATTAAAAATTATCAAATAATTATAGACATCTATTACAATAGATGATCAACCTATTGCACATATGAATTATCTGTTGAAAATTATTAAACAGATATAGACATCTTTTGCAACTGATGATTTATCTATTGGAAGAACTCAATTCAATAGCAAAGATTTTTAGTACTCCCAATAGATGACCAATCTATTACAACAGATGAGCCATCTGTTGGAAGAGCTGAATTCAGGTTTTGTGTTCTTCCAACAGATGACGAATCTGTTGCAACAGATGAATCGTTTTTTGGAATAACTAAATAAAAATGGTTATTAATTAAAAAAAAATAGCTATTGAAAAGGTGAAAAATCATGACTTTTTGATTATTTAGTAAAGAAAAGTTCATAAATAAATAACAAGAAAAAAATGATAAACACAATTTAAACTGTAAAAAATGATTATTTAATTTTAATAACTAATATTTATATTTAAAAATTAAAAAGTCACAATTTTTTTTACCTTTTTTGTATTTAAACCATTTTAAAATTTAAATAATTGAAAAGTCAACATTTGATTTAATTAAAGGGTATAATTATTAAAAAGGAGGTGAACAGTCGTGACTTTTTGCCTAATATATTCAAATTCAATCATCTATAAATGGTTCCTTACTCATTTGTTCTCCTCCACTTTATTTATTTCTTGCATCTTGTCTTTCATAAAAACACCATTACATCTTTAACCACTCCTCTCCCAAAAGAAAATTTCTTTATAGTCCGTTGAGGTATGTTTTATTTTCTTATTCTAACATGAAAGTTATTAACATGTGTTTTTTTTTGTAAAACTACCAGTTGGTAGTATACGTTATATTACATGCAGACTCTTTTCTTTTCTTTAGTATTTTATATTTTTTCTTAATGCATGCATATTCTAGATATGACTGATCCAGTTTGGGACATGGCGATTCTGCTCAACACCGCGCTGGAACTTGAAAGGTTGGTTCATGAACTCTGATGGGAGTTGGGCACCAATGAGATTCAAAGGCTGAGGGCTCTGCCGCTGCCCAATAGGTTTTTGGTTGACAATAATAATAATTAGGTTATATTTTTTATTTTATCGTATGTATTTTGTTTTATTTGATTTTGTATTTTGTATGTAATGAATGAGAAAATAATATTTGATCGACTTTGACTTTATTTATTATTTAATTTTCAATTCTGTCTATTTTTCTTAAGGTGTTAAGGGGTGTAGGTAGTTTGAGCATTTGAGAGTGAAAAGAAAGAATCAATTACTACAAAAAGTTAAAGCTAGGTTTGGTTGAGTCTATATCACTTAAACAAAATCACAAGAAATCTAATTGAATTTGTACAATTTAGAATCCAGTAGAAGAAAGAACTATATTGTGTTCTTCCAATAGATCTGTTGCAACAGATGAGCAATTTGCTGAAGATATTTTTGTAGTCTATTGTATTTAGTTAATTTCCTGTTGCCTTTTTTATTGAATGTCACAAGTTAATTGTTGGACCATAAATAAAAATATATTTTATAGTAAATAATAACATTTATATTTCTAACAATGAGTTAAAATTATCAAAGTCATAACAAACAACAACACAAGACTATTTACTATTGCAATGATCATGGAGCATTACGATCTGGGCATATAGTTCTCTTGTGGCCAACGCTCTTACATATGGAACACTTATTTTTTCTTGATGGAAATTATTATTCGATTCTACGCCTCCTCTTATATGACTTTCTTTCTGGTTTGATACTGCTTGGGTCAATATATGGAAGAGGTATTAATATCGACAAAAGCTCAGCAGGAACAACCCAAGAATCTCTAGGAGGCACCGAATTAATATTCTCACAATAAGCCATTATATCTCTTTCTACCAAATAATATAGAGATGTGTACTCATAAATTTGAGTGTCATATCGTGCACCATATTGGGCTCAAAGTGTTGCCATAGCATGTGGACAAGGTATTTAGTTCAAGTTAAAAACTCTACATGTACAAGATTTTTTTTGAAGATCAACTGTGACAACATCATCATGACCGTTAATATTGAACTTGTAATTTTCTATTTGATGAGCCAATAAGTTATTCCCCAAACTGAGGTTCTTTGATATTTGTTTTTCAATTTCTAGAAAAACTCTATTTCTTGAGTTCATGAACTACATACGCCTTTAGTGAAAAAATTTGGCATACCTCTTGTTTATTTCATTGAATAGCGCCACAATAGGAAAACTTTTTCAACACTAAACATTGAATTAACCGATTCAACTATGTTTGATGTCATAATATTATACCTATAAGAAAATCACTTAGTACGACATACAATATTACAATACAAACTTATAACCTAAACAAGATATTAAATTTATAATAATGTACCTATTTCTCAGACAAAATGCCTGACACCATCTCTCAAAATTGACACGTTGGAGATATTGTACCGTCCTGGGTACCCTATCCCTTATTTGATTGAAATGGTAAAAAAACTCGCCTGTATCATGTGCTTTAGCTGCTCTATAAAAAAAAAGACGACCCTTTTATTGTGATAATTGTTCTGAATATTTTCTCCAAGATGCCCCATGCAACAACCAAAGTGGGCTAAAGGGTAGAAAATTGAATCCATCTCCGAAATTATACACAAAGCATTCGTATCGTATACAACACTTCAGGTTTGTCCAAAAAATATGCATACGAGACATCACATTCCTTGTCCACTATACACAAAGCGACAGGAAAAATGTGATTCTCCGCATCTTGTGCCACCATCGGTAACAAAACTCCTTGATACTTGCTCAACAAAAAAAGTCCTGTTGACGGCTATGAATTTTCTCAATTGTTGAAAACTAAGAATCCAAGCACCATAGGATACAAAAAAGTGCTTGAACCTTCCATTTTCATCAACATGCAACTCCGTCTTACTTTCGAGATTTGCGGACTCAAGCATGTAATGGTAGGCATCAAGGACTGTATACCTGTGCTCATGTGTCCCCATAACGAATGACTTGGAAATCCATATGGCCATATAAATCTTCCAATAACAGACCGTACAACCTAATTCTGTATAGAATTAAATGGCCATAATGCTTATAGAAGTTCCTTTGCCATTAGGGAATCTATTTTGGAAATACTTACCAAGGACCTTTGTTGTGGCATGAGGATTATGGTTTGTAATATGCTCCGAACCATATGTGTGATACTTTTCATAAACTCTAATGATGAATCTATCAATACTTACGTATTTCACAGCCCTCAACCTTCACTTGCAGTCCGGATGAGCACATCTAAAACAATAGACATTACTCGAATTAATCACCTTCTTTGGTTGAAAATCTTTTTTCAAGAAAGAAATATACAAAGAAGTAGCTAGTTTATCTTTATTCTTGAATGTAATTCCCTTATAAAAACTAGTCTTGTCATTTTGAAGATTGCCCAACTATGTTGATTGAGAAGAACTGCCCAGTATTGCTTACAACAACGGGCGTGGGTGTTTGATCATCATCTGGAATATTTATGTCCAGATCATCCAATTTATCATTAAACATATCTTATCGATCTTCTTCTACATTCTGATTCTCATTCTCTATCAGTTTTTCAACCACGTACACCCTTAACATCAGCTTAGCTAAATCACTCAGATAAGCATGCAATCGAACTTGATCGATTATCTTGAAAGGTAGTACCTTCTAATTTTCAAAGGAGCTGTGCATGTAGCTGATTGCAAGTTCTTTCGATCAACAATTATTCCACAATAGCTGATGATTGAATTCACAAAATCATCATACAAAATATCAATTTTGGTTGTCATCGCTATCATCTCTAACATTTCACCATCCTTCCAATACCAAATATATCGATTGTTCTTCTCGATCCATTTACTATGACAATCCACCCTTATTATTTGTTGATCCCTCAATTAGTGGTACCTAAAGATAGGTATTTGTTTAAAAAGTTAATAATGATGTTATAATAAAGTTAATAATAATTGTATAGTATATACAACAACATAAGAAATTATATACACTACACTATCATTATTAGTGCTACAATAGATGAGTTATTTGTTGGATTAAGCTTTAGGTTTTTCCCAGAATAGTAACATGAATCCCAACATATGAGTCATATATTACAATATTTGAGTAATCTGTTGCAACAGAAGAGTGATCTATTATAATAGATGACTCACCTGTTGGAATTCGTGTTACAATGCTATAGAACCTGAAGCTGATTCTAATAGATGAGTCGTCTATTGTAACAGGTGAGTAATCTGTTGCAACAGTGAGTGATCTGTTGCAACAAATGGCTCACCTATTGGGATTCACATTACAAAACTATATAACCTAACACGACATGCCCTGGGCCCTTGTCTTAAAGGGCGTCCCAAGTCTGACCAGGACCAGAGACCACCCCTGTTACCCAACCTAACCTCCAGTTGCCTGACCTGATTTGGCTGAATTCTGAGCATGTAACAAGATAGTGTACAACTCACATAAAGACTCTGGGATAAGATCTCAACTTTGACCAACCCAAATGAGTTGTAACGCCCCAAGAACCAATCCTGAGACATAACATGGTGCTCAAGGTCACATGTGACCTCAAGCTAACCCTCTAAGCCTATCATCACTTTTAGAACTCTCTACAACACGAATCATCATAAAGTAGGGAAGAATAATCATGACATGAACATACTGAGATACAAAGTAATACGGTTCTGTATAATAAAATACTGAAATCTCTGTACATGCTGGCAGACTAGTCTGACAAAGCCTCTACTACATAGGACTAAGGAGCCATTGGGACAGATCCCCAACTGACTCGTACTGAACTAAAAGTAAACAACCATCTATTAACAAAACAAAATCGGAGACATAGGTCCTCGAACCATGAGGACTCATCAACCGCAGAAATATAGGTGAAGGTACTCAAAGATCAGTGCGCTGCTGAGACTGAGCACCTGAACCTATGTCATGAGGAAATATAGAATACAAAAGAGTATGAGAGTCAGTACTCGGGAATGTACTGAGTATGTGAGGGTGGATGTAATATTTTTAAATAATAGCATAAGTGTATAAGAAAATCATGCATGCTGACAATAATAACTCTCTTCCCTTAAATTATCTAAAACATTATTTATGTAAGTCATCAGTAATAACACATGTTTCATAAATCATTTAACTCATCTCAAACTCTTTGACTCATGACTTAGAGTGACTCGTTAACTCATGGTACTTAGATCATTGTGGACGTGGGATTTTCTTATAACCGACATAACTACATCATGTGAGCTGCATGGAGTCCAACGTTTTGCCTTCCTAAGAAGAGAACCCCACATTGGCGGGGGTGTCGTACTCTTGCCAAGGAGTACAACCTCAATCTCATCATCACAATCTCATACTCAGCCTTTGTCTTACAATTATCAACATCAATCCTACGGTGGAACGTATTTCTGGGAAAATACCAAATTTCCCACTCGGTGCTAAATACTCCTCCCAGACTCAGCTCAGAACGCGTTAGGAAATCCACCTCAATCAATATCAACTTATGGGTCTATCATGATGACCAAAACAATAGTATATCTCATCGGTAAATCATATACGACTGTGGATTCCTAACTCGACTCAAATTCAAACAATGTTTCTCAACATCAAGTACATTTGCTTATCAAATCATTTCAAATGCCAAAGCTTCAAGGAAACATCATCAAACTCATTCTCAACTTTTAATTCAAATATCGATATATATATATATATATATATATATTCAATAGTCAAATTTTTCATAGAAAAACACAAATCTTGACACTTATCATAAATCACTTAGAAATCATCAATATATGATAACAATATACATCTCATGGAATAAATACTCAATTTAAGAAGCATGATGGTGAAATAATAATAAATATCAAGATTATTCAACTCAAGTCTCATAAATCATACATAAATAAATTTGGGTGTAAACTCACTTGCAAGATCATGCAAATCAATAGTAGAAATTAAATCTTTAGGCACAAGAACGAAAGGAGTGTCCTTGTTTAAAATCACATACCTTGGATTTGGATTTGAAGATGTGGAAACTTGATTGGAACTCTTCTCACACTTTTAGGCCAAGATTCTTGATGCCTTTGACTTGGGAAACTTTGTTCTTGAACAACTTGGAGAAATTCATGGAAGATTCTCTGAATTTCTTAGAAGAGGATTTGGATTTTGGATCTTGTAGAAACCCTAGTTTCTAGTAGATTCTTCGAAGATTGAAAGAGAAAGGAGAAGGAAATGAGTGGCTCTTCTCCACTTTGATATATATATATATATATATATATATATATATATAAGATCACATGGGGAGGAAATGACCAAAATGTCCTTTTAAAAAAGCTGAAATTCGCTGATCAGGGCCTGTGACAGTCGATCTGATGATCCTTCAAGTCTCCTGATGGTCCACCAGATCATCCGTCACTCCAGTGCCAAAACTGGAATGTTCTGTATCGACGTGACAGTCGAAGTGACGGTCCGTCAGTTAGTCGTCCATCACTCGAGGGCCAGAAATGAGACATTCTATCTTGACCTGACGAATCCTTTGATGGTCCACCAACTTGGCCATCGCAAAATGGCCTAAAAAAGGAGTCACTGCCTTGTCTTGACGAGGCACTTGAAGGTCCACCAGGGACCTGACAGTCCACCAGGTCGACTGTCAAACCTGGGCGATCTGATACCATTAAGTAAAACGGCCATAACTCCCTCGTCCGATGTCGGAATTTAATGAAATTGGTATCGATGGAAATATTATTCAATGTTCTATATGAAAAAATGTAGAAATTAGAGAAATACAACATGGTTTGAACATCAATAACTTTGAAAGTCATACCTATCCACTCAAAAGATGGATTTAGGCTTAAGAAACGATCGAGGTATTACACGAGTCCAACTATCTCGTACCAACAATCCAACCATACCAAACCATACCAAAAGAAGGGCCATAAACCAGGCCATAACTAAGGTTGTTCCAAAGAAAGATATAATAAATCCCAAAATGAAATATGATAGAACAGTGAGAAATTATGTCCGATAATGCTAGCCTCCCGGCTTATTCCAATGCCAAGGCCGACACCATTACCGATCCCACCCATTCTAACCCATAGAAGTACCACAAACCCTCTAACCAAAAGAGTAATGAAATTTGGTTGGGACATTCCCCGACCATAGCCAAAACCAATATCCAAAATAAAATCAAAGTATCTAGAAATATCCATAATATGAAATGGAGCCTTTCGAAAGGATGGAAGCTCACCACATCAGTCCAAATGTTGATCCCCGATTCAATCACTATGTATGAGGAGTAGAACGGTCGGTTCCTGCACAACATGGGTATACATTCACCAGTAGAAGGGGTTAATGAGTAACCGCTAGCATGATCTTAGGGTAAGGATAAAATAATACCATTTATAAAACCAAGTAAAACCATCCATATGCACAATACCATACATATATATACACATAACCATGCCGGGAAAAAGGACCGGATTTAGCATGCCTTTAAAACTTTTACCTAGGCTTCATAGCTTTGCCGTCCTAAACCACCTACGAGCTATATGGGTTCAGCTCCCCCTGTTGAAAGGGCCCCAGTGCATATAGCCGCATGACTAAGGAAGAAAACCTTGGGATGACTAGTACATACCCCAAATATAGTGTGACATTATGCACACGGTCACCAAGACCAACCTCATATAGGAAAATATAACTTTCCAATTTTGGTCCTCTCGGGATCTCTACCTTCCATGACTTTGATACACATCCCACAATTATTGCCCAATTAAAACCAATTTCTAAACAACCAAAGATTATCCATTTGTTATCCAAGGCCATTGATATTAGTAGATACCAACCCTTACTTGCAAGTATCATCCATAGCAACCCATATATAGGTTTAGGAGGACTTTCAACCATATCCTTCTATTTACCATATTAAACCACTTGGGGGATTTTATGTGTTCCACAAGCATATCCATTAGCCATTTACCATTATAAGCCATTTAAACCATGCATAATTCCCTCACCAAGTTTTAAAACATAAAAGAGTTCCATTAAAGGTAATCAATGCAGTGACCATATCTTTATAAGTATTTTGTCAAACGCACTGGGGGTATAATATAACCAAAACCAATTCCAATTATCATTAAACCATTCCCAAGCAACCGAATTATCCAAAACCACCATTGATGCATATAAAAGCATAATTAAAACAATGGGAAACCATAACCAACCATTTAGTATCAAAACCCCAACTCATATTTGAAAACCCAAAATCATACAATCAATGAAATCATAGAAACATTCATAAAACCATGTCTCTAGATAAAATTAATAATAAGGGAAGAGAACATGACTTAAACTAAGATGATAACGAAAAGAAATCACCAAGACAAGCCCCAAATCAATCCTCTAGTTGAAAACCTAGCTCCCCTTGCCCAAAATCTCTTAAGAGAATTATGGAGTGTTTTAGAAAAGTTTCAAAGTTTTAATGAATGGAATAATAGGGTATATAACCTCCCAATTAGGTTAGAAGTCATGGGAACCTACTAGGATAAGTGGGAAAATATCCAGAATAACCCCACTTAAGTTGCACCAAAATCTCATCACAGGGATACGACTGGACCACTTGAGTCGTACCCTCCGATATGATTGGTATCCCCCACTCATATCCTGGCCTTAACCCATGGATCCCACACTGTCCAGTATGCGACTTATCCAACCAAGTTATATTGACGAAATACATTCCGTACCCTTTATACGTACCCTTGGCATATTTAAACCTAAGAAAGACTTAGACACTGTCCACCATGCGAGTCCATGGTACGACTTGTACCCTGGATTACGGCTCATGGTGAGCCACTCGTACTTAGAGCCAACCTAGGTAACCAAGTCTAAGATTATGTTAGGGAGCTAAATAATCCGTAACCACCAATACAACTTGTACCCCTAAGTCGTATCGATTCCAGTAACCAAAATCCATCCCACCAACCAACACTAGTCAGTATACGACTGTACTATACCATCTGTGTCCTAACATATGGCTCGTACCCATAAGTCGTATTGGGCCCAAAGACCAGAATTTAGGAAATTTTCTAAGGGTCAAAAGTCAGGGTGTTATAGTCTTCCCTACTAGGAATATTTATCCCTGAATGACGGATAAGGTAGGGGTAACCATATGCACGAGTCATTTGTATTATGTTATCAAACATATTCTAAATCTTTAACAAAGTTTGAAAAAAAAGAGGAAAAAGATATTAATCTTTCCTTTAATAAATTCAGAAAATAGAGATGTGTTGAAGACATATACCTTCCGCACAAATCCCAGGAGAAAAAAACAAATGCGAATATTTGGACTTCATGTCCTCTTTCGCTTTCCATGTAGATTGTTACACCTTATGGTTCCGCTAAAGAACCTTTACTGAAGCCACATCCTTGGTCCACAACCGATGAACCTGCCTATCCAAGATCTCAAAAGGGACCTCTTCATAAGACAAAGAAATTGTGATACCCAATTCTTCCATAGGAACAACTGAAGTAGGATCACCAATGCACTTCCTCAACATGGAAACATGAAAGACCGGATGAACCAAGCTCAAGCTAGAAGGCAACTCCAGCTCATAAGAAACATTACCAATTCTTTGCAAAACCTGATAAGGACCCACATACCGGGGACTGAGCTTCCCTTTATTGCCAAACCGCATTACTCCCTTCATGGGAGATACCTTAAGAAAAAGCTTATCCCCAACCTCAAACTCCACGTCTCTATGCCTAACATATGTATAGGACTTTTAACGACTTTGAGAAGCTTTAAGCCTGTCCCGAATCACCTTTACCTTCTCCATAGCCTGGTAAACCAAATTGAGACCAAATATATCCGCCTCATAAGGCTCAAACCAACTAATAGGAGACTGTACCTCCTACCATACAATTCCTCAAAAGAGGCCATACCAATACTAGAATGATAGCTATTGTTGTAAGAAAACTACACCAAAAGTAGATGCTCAACCTAATTGCCACCATAATCAATAACACAGGCCCGAAACATATCCTCCCATGCCTGAATAGTTCTCTTTTCTTGCCCATCTATCTGTGGATAGAAAGCAGTACTCAGACTCACCTTGGTCCCCAACCCTTTTCAAAAAGACCGCCAAAAGTGAGATGTAAACTGTGTGCCACGATTAAAAATAATTGAAACAGGCACCCCATGTAGCTTCACAATCTCCTGAAGATACAACTTTGCATAATCCTCCGCTGAGAAGGTAGTACACACTGGAAAAAGTACGCATATTTAGTCATCCTATCCACGATGACCCAAATTGAATCATATTGATTTTGAGACCAAGGAAAACCCGTAAGGAAGTTTATATTAATGACTTCCCACTTTCATTCAGGAAAACAATTTCTTGACACAACCCTCCTGGCCTCATGTGCTTAACCTTAACTTGTTGATACACTATACACTTGGCCATAAAATTGGACACACACTTCGTCATTCCATTCAACCAATAGATCTCCTTAAGATCATGATACATCTTAGTGGAGCCGGGATGAACAACATAACCCGTAGAGTATCGTGACTCATGCGCTTCAACCAAAATCCATTATTGCAACCCGTCAACATCTGGAACACATAAACTTCCTTGGTACCATAGAGTACCATTACCATTAGTCTCAAACACCACTACCTTTGCCCACCGACGTTGTAATACCCCACATGTATTTAAGCTAGGAAGTGAATAAGTATTCCTACATATGAAATCTCCTATCCTGTGATTCATACTTGAGTACATGAATTACAATGACTATCCTAGTGATAGGATAGCTTATGATTTACTAAGCATGTTCATATGAGTCACTTAAGGTAATACAAGCTAAGAGTTTTTGAATCCATTAAGTTTTAGTATTTGATTTTGCAAGGGTCATCTTTGAAAGAGTATAAATCGATGTTAATATGGTTTTTATGCATATTTCTACCCACTAAATTGTATATAATTGAATTAGCTTTCCAACAATACCAATTTTACCTTAATCCAATACCCGAGTAAAAAGTTATGCCCATTTTCATGAGAGACAGTAAGGATAGGCGATTGGTTAGGCGCCGCCCAACGCAGACATAGGTGATTGGTTAGGCGCCGCCCAACCTAGCTTAGGAAATCACTTGGAAGCCGCCTAAGTCAGTTCCAAATGCCAAAAACACTCCGTTTTGAGTTATTTTGAGGGTAATTAAGTCTTTTAACACTCCGTACACGTCCCTAAACTTAACCTACAAAATATATAGGTTCTAAACACATTACAACCCTATTAACATCTCAAAGCTCATCATCCAAGAGCACCATAGGAGAAAATAACTAGGTTTGCATAACCAAGCTTGAAGATCAAATTTCAAGGAAATTCCTCCGTCAATCATCAAGAACCTCCCTTCCAAGGTATGCGTAGTGTTCATCTAAAGATTCAATTCGTTCATAGAGCTCAAGAATCATGATTTTAAATGTTGTTTTGTAAACTTTTTATGGT
>NC_061115.1:39170248-39228734 GCF_002878395.1 Capsicum annuum
GCTCAAGAATCATGATTTTAAATGTTGTTTTGTAAACTTTTTATGGTGATATGAATATGTACATATTGATGATGGATGTTTAAGTTTCAAGATGATATCTAAGCATGTTTTCATGAAATATATGTGGTTGTGGTTGAAAATCATGAACTTTGGGTGGTTTAATATAATGCAAGTATAAAATCCAGCTATGCCTTAAAGAATGCATGCAAGGTGTTTGATAAAATGCCTAGGATGCTAGAAATTCCTATTTACATGATTCCATGACATTCACATGACAAGTCCATGTTATCTATACACTTCAATATAAATTTTCATGCTAATTATGTATTCTTATGGTAGTGGCATGAAGCATGTATGATGATGAAGATATGAATTATGTATGCGAATAATATCCATGATTTTCCTACTATGTTTGAGATGTTGAATAAATACATGAAGTTTAATATCCCCAAATCATTACAATATAAACTAAACATCACATGTTGTCGTTCCCTTACGCTAGAATGGTTTCCATGCGATTGCTATGAATAGTATATATTGTCAGAATGCCCATGATATTAGAATATGAGATTTATGACTTGATTATAAGCATTCCTATTTCTGATAGATACTATGATGACCATGTACTTCATCAAATCCCCCACTCATGTATTATGGATTTTTATTGATGGTCGTGTACTCAAGAAATTCAAGTTGTGTCAGTTTCCTTCCATTGAGTCCTGGGGGTACTAGTACCCGAAAAATATAGTTGTGTGCCTAGAGCCATGTCATGTTTTCATGATACTCTCAGTCAAGCCATGATCTATAGAATTCAGTCAGTCATGTGACTCAGGAAAACTCAGAAACCTCAATATTCTCAATAGTCCAGTAATCTCAGTGCTCAGTAACCTCAGCAACCTCAGTATTCACAGTCAATATCAATAACTTCAATACTCTCAAACAATCCTCAGAACTCAATACATTCCGTCAGTTATTGGAATCTAGTAAACTTAGTTTAGCTCTGCTAAACAATACCACTAGTATCAGTCCAGTTAATCAGTACAAGTTCAGCTAATCAGTTTAGTTTAGTTATTCAGTTCAGCTTAGTTATTCAGTTCAATATCTTTCAGATAGGAGTAGAAGTTAGCACCGAGTGAACCCAAGGATGGGAACTCACCCGCTAGTTCAGGGTGTGATTCTTAGTAGTCATCCTTGTGTTCCAGAACTACATAGCCAGCATAGGTTGAGATATCTTAACCCTTCAGATTAGGGTTGATGAGGTGGCTTAACCCATTAATTTAGGGTTCCCACCATTCTCATTGAGTACCTACCAGTATAGGGTTCTCACAGCTGTCCTTACCAGTGGTGCGGTATTGACACCCCTCCAGTCGGGGTAGAGATTGGACCCCAGCTTAACTATTATAGCATATTTGGAGTATGTCGGTTAGATAACTACTTTCCACAGTTTCAGTTATAGATTTTAGGACTGTCAGCTATAGCTACCCAGTATTATTGAAGAACTCAGATAGTTCTTCAGATTTTAGTATATCAGGATTGTCAGATACAGTCAACTCAGAAATAGAATTGAACTCAAATAGTTTTCTTCAAATTTATGGACTGTCAGATACAGACACTTATGCTATCAATCACAAAAGTTATCAGAACTCATGCTATCAGTACTCAGCTTCAGGACTGTCAGATACAGTTAATCAGACCAGTTCTTTATAATTTGAACTGTCAGAAACAATCATTTATTTATCAGTAATGCAATATCAGTCTTTTAGTATTCAGTAATACAGTATTAAATCCATCACTTATTAGTGATTTACATATCAAAATCAGTAAACTCAGTCTTTTAAAATCTCATTATCAGTACACTCATGTTATCAGTATTCAGAATCAGTAGTTCGTATCTCCACGAGTTCAGTTACAGTTACGTATGCATGTATGTACTCTCACATTTATATCAGTAAGTATTGTCCATGCATATAACCCTTTGCATTTACCCTACCTCACTCGTATACTCAGTACATTCAGACGTACTGACGCATTTGCGCTATGGTTCTTTCTCTTATGTTATACCATAGGTTCAGAGGCATAAGCTCCAAATTAGCAGTAGATTCCAGGATCAGCAGTCAGAGTTAGACGTGAGTCCTAATCCTTCAAGGACATGATGATTTCATTTCTATTTCAGTTTTTACTTTATTTCAGTAGTTGGAGTTAGTTGGAGACATGTCCCATCAACTCCTTATTCAGTTCAGTTAGAGGCTTTTGGACTTGATGTCAGATTAGATGTTCAGACTTTAGTATTTATGATCCTTTTTGGTATTGTTATACCACATATTTTGAAATATGTATTAGTATTGAACCTTATGGCCTTACAGTTCATGTTTCCACATATTTTAGGATATATTATGCATTTTACAGGTACAGATATCAGTCATAGGTTAGTTTGTGGTCCTTCAGGGTCATGAGCACCGTGTAACATTTTGCTTCAGAAAATCGAGGCGTTACAAACTTAGTATCAGAGCCTAAGGTTCAATAGTGTCCTAGGAAGTCTAAAAGCTACATCAAGTAGAGTCTAGTACATGGGCGTGTTGTACACCACACTTATGTGCAAGAGGCTATGAGATGTTTTAGCAACAGTTTCCCTTCTTTCATATCTCAAGATCATGCTATAGCAAGTTTCTTTAAGGAAACCATGCAGATTCATATCATGCACCCCTCATGTTCACTTTACCTTACTTTCAAGGTAATAGAAACAGTTAATTTCAAAGTTCTAAAGACAGGGCTTTCTCAGACAGTCCCTATGGTCAGTTATGAGATTAGCAATAGAATCAAACAGTATCCCATCAGTTCATTATTATTCCAAGGTCGTACAAATTTTATTCATGATCTTGAGAAATCATTCATGAATCCAAAAGTTTGGCAGTTGTAGAGTTGGGATAGTATTATTCTATTTGATCAGATTATGTATTCATGGGGATTAGATCAGTAGGCTTGAACAGTACGAGCTAAAACCTTAAGTTTATTAACTCAAAATTAAGCATGAAGGTGTGAATGTAATATTAGCAGTATATGAGGAAGCAAAATCAGATGATGTGTTTAGTAAGACAGGCAGGTATTGAACAGAATATAGGTATGTGATGGTAGATCAAGTGACCAAGTCAGACTCTCAAGATTCCAGTAGTAGTGCCAGTATGTATAGAAAAGTAGTAAGGAAAGATGATTCCCAACCCATCCTCTTCTCAGTACAAAGATTTGTACTTTAGCTATCACGAAATCCACTCAGGTCTTACATATCAACTCTATGGTCACGAACTATAATCATGTGTGAATTCAATTTCCAGCATAAAGAGTCCCTTTTACTCCACAGTACGAGTCATGTTCCATGAGAACAATCTACTTTCACACACTTTCCATGGGATTATGTGCGCCTTCAGTTTGCAATATAAGGGGTTCAGTTCCAGCTCCCTCAGTATTCGAATCATGTCCCACGAGTACAGAAAACTCTAGACTCAGGTCATGCAGCTCATGAATCATGTACGCATATTATGCTTTCCAGTATACTTAGCTTCCATGGCTCATGCTATGCCCCTACAGATCAGATACATTTAGACTACGTTATATATATCCTCAGTTCAAACCTTATAGGTAAATCCAAACTATTGATATTTTATTCCTTAAGTTTCAGTGATGTGTAAAGTTTAGTTTGTATCTATTCATGTTTCAGGTCCTCCTGATTTACTCCTCCAGTTAGCTCTCCTTATGGAACAGTGTAGTGATGAGCAGTTGTTTAGATAAGAGAAGATTGTTGGATGCTTACTTTGCACGAGGGTGTAGTTGTGAAGATAGGCTTGAATATCATGATAAATATGCAAGTACACGTCTAGCAAGGGGCCATATTTAGAAGTTAGGAAAGTACAAAGTGTAAGTGTACATTTAGATCCTTGACTTATGTCAGTCCTCAGCATGTAGCCATCAAAAACTCAGTTTCCAACTCAATTATAGTTTCAGTATCCAGCACTGAGTGATCAGTGTTCAGTCCTTGAATTCAGTACTTCTGTACTAGCTATAGGCTTAGTTATAATGTCATCTTGTGTTCAGTAACCAGATTTGAAACTCAGTTCAGTTCCAGACATGCTTGAGTTCAATTTTAGATATGCTTGACCATAGCATTCAGGCTGTCAATACTAAGTTATCAGTATTTTAGTACCCCAGTTTATAAAATACCTCAGAGCCATGTCGTACGCTTGGTCTCACATTCGAAAATAATACAGACTTCATAAATCCATGCTCAAATACCTCATTATACTCAGTTAGTCCTTATTTCCTATGCATAAAACTCAAAAATCTTAGCCCAGCTATTCAGACTAAGTACAGTTTAGCTTTGGAAGATCCAGCATTCAGCTATCAGTTATTCAATTAATCAGATAAGTTAGTATATTTATGCACTCGTGTTTAGCTCAGTTCATGTATCATGTCTCAGTTTTAGATCCTAGTTATTTAGTCATGACTCAGTTCCTAGGTGTTTTGAACATCGCCTCAATTTCCCTCAGTAGCTCATCCAAGTCAGTATTCTTTGAGGGACATAGTGTCCCAAGGGGGAGATACATCATACCCCCAAACTTTTACGACATAAATATGCTGCTTTTTTTTTTTATGAATCCAGTTTGGAGAAGGGGTACTCGTAAGATAACCCTTAAGCTCCAACTTCAGTCGTATGCCATGTTTTCAAGATTTAGTTCAGATCATGATATTCAGTATATCTACTACGTCCCAGACTCAGTTATGTTCTCATGTTTCCGATCATGCATATGGAGTAATTAATCTCAAATTTATCGGTATTATTAATTCAAGGTAATAGTATTCCTTAAATTTACTCATTCTCACGTTCATATTTCAGTGCCAAACTTGGTATTCAGTTCCATGCTCAGTTTTCAGTTCAAACTTGATACCTTTACCATTGCATGTTCATGAGTAAGTTTAGTCATGAATTCACGCATTAGATATGCATGATCAGCTCATCAGTACTTTCAGTCATGCATTCACGTATCATGTCAGTCATATAATCTTGCATCAGATATGCATGGATTCAGCCTTTCAGTTGTGCATCAGATATGCATTCTCATTTTGAGAAAACTCACTTTATTAGAATCCTCAGTCTTATATTTATGAATCAGCTTCCTATGCATCAGATATGCATGTTCAGTATGTTATGCTCAGCTTTCAGTCATTTCAGTCATGAACCCATGTTTCAGTAGTGTATGTCTTGTACTTCCTTCATTTTATCATCTCTCCCACCTTAGTTAATTTCCATTCGAGGACGAATGTTCCCAAGGGGGTGATATTGTAATACCCCGCATGTTTCTAAGCTAGGAAGTTAATAAGTATTCCTATGCATGAAATCTCCTATCCTGTGATTCATACTTGAGTACATGACTTACAATGAATATACTAGTGATAGGATAGCTTATGATGCATTAAGAATATTCATATGAGTCACTTAAGGTAATACAAGCTAAGAGTTTTTAAATCCATCAAGTTTTAGTGTTTGATTTTGCAAGTGTCATATTTAAATGAGTATAAATTGATGTTAATGTGGTATTTCTGCATATTTATGCCCACCAAATTGTATATAATTGAATCAGCTTTCCAACGATACCAATTTTGCCTTAATCCAATACCCGAGCAAAAAGTTATGTCCATTTTCGTGAGAGAGAGTAAGGATAGGCAATTGGTTAGGCGCCGCCCAACCTAGACATAGGCGATTGGTTAGGCGCCGCCCAACCTAGCTTAGGAAATCACTTGGAAGCTGCCTAAGTCAGTTCCAAATGCCAAAACACTCCGTTTTGAGTTATTTTGAGGGTAATTAAGTCTTTTAACACTCTTTACACGTCCCTAAACTTAACCCTACGAAATATATTACTTCTAAACACATTACAACCCTACTAACATCTCAAAGCTCATCATCCAAGAGCACCATAGGAGAAAAACAACTAGGGTTGCACAATCAAGCTTGAAGATCAAATTTCAAAGAAATTCCTCCGTCAATCATCAAGAACCTCCCTTCCAAGGTATGCATAGTATTCATCTATGGATTCAATTCGTTCATAGAGCTCAAGATTCATGCTTTTAAATGTTTTTTTGTAAAATTTTTGTGGTGATATGAATATGTACATGTTGATGATGGATGTTTAAGTTTCAAGATGATATCTAAGGATGATTTCATGAAATATATGTGGTTGTGGTTGAAAATCATGAACTTTGGGTGGTTTAATATAATGCAAGTATAAAATCCACCTATGCCTTAAAGAATGCATGCAAGGTGTTTGATAAAATGCCTTGCATGCTAGAAATTCCTATTTACATGATTCCATGATATTCACATGACAAGTCCATATTAGCTATACACTTCAATATGAATTTCCATGCTAATTATGTATTCTTATGGTAGTGGCATGAAGCATGTATGATGATGAAGATATGAATTATGTATGCGAATTATATCCATGCTTTTCCTACTATGTTTGATGAAGTTTAATATCCCCAAATCATTACAATATGAACTAAACGTTACATGTTACCGTTCCCTTACGCTTGAATGGTTTCCATGCGATTGCTATGATATGTTGTCGGAATGCCCATGATATTAGAATATGAGATTTATGACTTGATTATAAGCATTCCTATTCATGATAGATATTATGATGACCATGTACTTCATCAAATCCCCCACGCATGTATTATGGATTTTTATTGATAGTCGTGTACTCAAGAAATTCAAGTTGTGTCAGTTTCCTTCCATTGAGTCCTAGGGGTACTTGTACCCAAAAAATATAGCTGTGTGCCTAGAGCCATGTCATGTTTTCACGATACTCTCAGTCAAGCCATGATCTATAGAATTCAGTCAGTCATGTGACTCAGGAAAACTCAAAAACCTCAGCAATCCAGTAATCTCAGTAATCTCAGTGTTCAGTAAGCTCAGCAACCTCAGTATTCACAGTCAATCTCAGTAACTTCAATACTCTCAAACAATCCTCAGAACTCAGTACATTTCGTCAGTCGTTGGAATCCAGTAAACTTAGTTTAGCTCTACTAAACAATACCACTAGTATCAGTCCAGTTAATCAGTATCAGTTTAGCTAATCAGTTCAGTTAAGTTATTCAGTTCAGCTTAGTTATTCAGTTCAGTATCCTTCAGATGGGAGTAGATGTTAGCACCAAGTGAACCCAAGGATGGGAACTCACCCGCTAGTTCAGGGTGTGATTCTTAGTAGTCATCTTTGTGTTCCAGAACTACGTAGCCAGCGTAGGTTGAGACATCTTAACCCGTCAGATTAGGGTTAATGAGGTGGCTTAATCCATCAGTTTAGGGTTCCCACCATTCTCTTTGAGTACCTGCCAGTATAGGGTTCTCACAGCTGTCCTTACCAGTGGCGCGGTATTGACACCCCTCCAGTTGGGGCAGAGATTGGACCCCAGCTTAACTATTATAGCATATTTGGGGCATGTCGCTTAGATAAATACTTCACACAGTTTCAGTTATAGATTTTAGGACTGTCAGCTATAGCTACCTAGTTTCAGTAAAAAACTCAGATAGTTCTTCAGATTTTAGTATATCAGGACTGTCAGATACAGTCAACTCAGAAATAGAATTGAACTCAGATAGTTTTCTTCAAATTTATGGACTGTCAGATACAGTCACTTATGCTATCAATCACAAAAGTTATCAGAACTCATGCTATCAGTACTCAGCTTCAAGACTGTCAAATATAGTTAATTAGACCAGTTCTTCATAATTCGAACTGTCAGAAACAATCATTCATTTATCAGTAATGCAATATCAGTCTCTTAGTATTCAGTAAAGTAGTATTAGATCCATCACTTATTAGTGATTTACATATCAATATCAGTAAACTCAGTCTTTCAGAATCTCATTATCAGTACACTCATGTTGTCAGTATTCAGACTCAGTAGTTCGTATCTCCACGAGTTCAGCTACAGTTACGTATGCATGTATGTACTCTCACGTTCATATCAGTCAGTATTGTCCATGCATATAACCCTTTGCATTTACCCTACCTCACTCGTATACTCAGTACATTCAGATGTACTGATGTATTTGCGCTATGGTTCTTTCTCTTATGTTACACCATAGGTTCAAAGGCATGAGCTCCAAATCAGCAGTAGATTCCAAGATCAGCAGTCAGAGTTAGACGTGAGTCCTCATCCTTCGAGGACATGATAATTTCATTTCTATTTTAGTTTTCACTTTATTTCAGTAGTTGAAGTTAGTTGGGGACATGTCCCATCAACTCCTTATTCAGTTCAGTTAGAGGCTTTCGGACTAGATGTCAGATTAGATGTTCAGACTTTAGTATTTATGATCCTTTTTGGTATTGTTATACCATATTTTTCAAATATGTATTAGTATTGAACCTTATGGCCTTACAGTTCATGTTTTCGTATATTTTAAGAGATATTATGCAGTTTACAGGTACAAATATCAGTCATGGGTTAGCTTGTGGTCCTTCGGGGTCATGAGCACCGTGTAGCATTTTGCTTCAGAAATTAGGGCGTTACAAACTTAGTATTCGAGCCTAAGGTTCAACAGTGTCCTAGGAAGTCTGAAAGATGCATCAAGTAGAGTCTAGTACATGGGCGTGTTGTGCACTACACTTATGTGCAAGAGGCTATGAGATGTTTTAGGAACAGTTTCCCTTCTTTCATGTCTCAAGATCGTGCTATAGAAAGTTTCTTTAAGAAAACCATGTAGATTCATATCATGCACCCCTCATGTTCACTTTACCTTACTTTCAAGGTAATAGAAACAGTGAATTTCAAAGTCCTAAAGACAGGGCTTTCTCAGACAGTCCCTATGGTCAGTTATGAGATTAGCAACAAACTCAAACAGTATCCCATCAGTTTATTATTATTCCAAGGTCGTACAGATTTTATTCATGATCTTGAGAACTCATTCTTGAACCCAAAAGTTTAGCAGTAGTAGAGTTGGATAGTATTATTCTATTTGATCAGATTATGTATTCATGGGGATTAGATCAGTAGGCTTGAACAGTACGAGCTAAAACCTTAAGTTTATTGACTCAAAATTAAGCATGAAGGTGTGAATGTGATATTAGCAGTATATGAGGAAACAAAATCAGATGATGTGTTTAGTAAGATAGGCAGGTGTTGAACAGAATGTAGGTATGTGATGGTAGATCAAGTGACCAAGTCAGACTCTCAAGATTCCAGTAGTAGTGCCAGTATGTATAGAAAAGTAGTAAGGGAAGACGATTCCCAACCCATCCTCTTTTCAGTACAAAGATTTGTACTTTAGCTATCACGAAATCCACTCAAGTCTTACATATCAACTCTATGGTCACGAACTATAATCATGTATGAATTCAATTTCCAGCATAAAGAGTCCCTTTTACTCCACAGTACGAGTCATGTTCCATGAGAACAATCTACTTTCACACACTTTCCATGGGATTATGTGTGCCTTCAGTTCCCAGTATAAGGGGTTCAGTTCCAGCTCCCTCAGTATTCGAATCATGTCCCACGAGTACAGAAAACTCTAGACTCAGGTCATGCAGCTCATGACTCATGTACGCATATCATGCTTTCCAGTATACTTAGCTTCCATGGCTCATGCTATGCCCCTACAGATCAGATACATTTAGACTACATTATGTATATCCTCAGTTTAAACCTTATAGGTAAATCCAAACTATTGATATTTTATTCCTCAAGTTTCAGTGATGTGTCAAGTTTAGTTTGTATCTATTCATGTTTCAGGTCCTCCTGATTTACTCCTCCAGTTAGCTCTCCTTATGGAATAGTATAGTAATGAGTAGTTGTTTAGATAAGAGAAGATTGTTGCATAGTTACTTTGCACGAGGGTGCAGTTGTGAAGATAGGCTTGACTGTCATGATAAATGTGCAAGTAAACATCTAGCAAGGGGTCGTATTTAGAAGTTGGGAAAGTACAAAGTGTAAGTGTACATTTAGATCCTTGACTTATGTCAGTCCTCAGCATGTAGCCATCAAAAACTCAGTTTCTCACTCAATTATAGTTTTAGTATCCAGCACTCAGTGATCAGTGTTCAGTCCTTGAATTCAGTACTTCTGTACTAGCTATAGGCTTAGTTATAATGTCATCTTCAGTTCAGTAACAAGATTTGAAACTCAGTTCAGTTCCAGACATGCTTGACCATAGCATTCAGGTTGTTAGTACTCAGTTATCAGTGTTTCAGTACCCCAGTTTATAGAATACCTCAGATCCATGTCGTACGCTTGGTCTCGTATTCGAAAATAATACAGACTTCATGAATCCATGCTCAGATACCTTATTCTACTCAGTTAGTCCTTATCTCCTATGCATAAAACTCAAAAATCTCAGCCCAACTATTCAGACTAAGTATAGTTTAGCTTTGAAAGATCCAACATTCAGCTATCAGTTATTCATTTAATCTGATAAGTTAATATATTTGTGCACTCGTATTTAGCTCCGTTCATGTATCATGTCTCAGTTTTAGATCCTAGTTATTCAGTCATGACTCAGTTCCTAGGTGTTTTGAACATCGCCTCAATATCCCTCAGTAGCTCATCCAAGTCAGTATTCTTTGAGGGACATAGTGTCCCAAGGGGGAGATACATCATACCCCCAAACTTTCATGACATAAACATGCTGCTCTTTTTTTTTTATGAATCCAGTTTGGAGAAGGGGTACTCGAAAGATAACCCTCAAGCTCCAACTTCAATCGTATGCCATGTTTTCAAGATTTAGTTTAGATCATGATATTCAGTATATCTACTACGTCCTAGACTCAGTTATTTTCTCATGTTTCCGATCATGCATATGGAGTAATTAATCTCAAACTTATCAGTATTATCAGTTCAAGGTAATAGTTTTCCTTAAATTTACTCGTTCTCATGTTCATATTTCAGTGCCAAACTTGGTATTCAGTTCCATGCTCAGTTTTCAGTTCAAACTTGATACCTTTACCTTTGCATGTTCATGAGTAAGTTTAGTCATGAATTCACGCATCAGATATGCGTGATCAGTTCATCAGTACTTTCAGTCATGCATTCACGTATCATGTCAGTCATATAATCTTGCATCAGATATGCATGGATTGAGCCTTCCAGTTATGCATCAGATATGGATTCTCATTTTGAGAAAACTCACTTTATTAGAATCCTCAGTCTTATATTCATGAATCAGCTTCCCATGCATCAGATATGCATGTTCAGTATGTTATTGTCAGCTTTCAGTCATTTTATTCATGAAACCATGTTTTAGTAGTGTATGTCTTGTACTTAATTCATCTTATCATCTCTCCCACCTCAGTTAATTTCCATTCGAGGATGAATTTTCCCAAGAGGGAGATATTGTAATACCCCGTATATTTCTAAGCTAGGAAGTGAATAAGTATTCCTATGCATGAAATCTTCTATCCTGTGATTCATACTTAAGTACATGACTCATAATGAATATACTAGTGATAGGATAGCTTATGATGCATTAAGCATGTTCATACGAGTCACTTAAGGTAATACAAGCTAAGAGTTTTTAAATCCATCAAGTTTTAGTGTTTGATTTTGCAAGGTTCATCTTTGAACGAGTATAACTTGATGTTAATGTTTTATTTCTACATATTTATACCTACCAAATTGTATATAATTGAATTAGCTTTCCAACAATACCAATTTCGCCTTAATCCAATACCCGAACAAAAAGTTATGCCCATTTTAGTGAGAGATAGTAAGGATAGACGATTGGTTAGGCACCGCCCAACCTAGACATAGGTGATTGGTTAGGCGCCGCCCAACCTAGCTTAGAAAATCACTTGGGCGCTGCCTAAGTCAGTTCCAAATGCCAAAAACACTCTGTTTTGAGTTATTTTGAGGGTAATTAAGTCTTTTAACACTCCTTACACGTCCCTAAACTTAACCCTACGAAATATATTGCTTCTAAACACATTACAACCCTATTAACATCTCAAAGCTCATCATCCAAGAGCACCATAGGAGAAAAACAACTAGGGTTGCACAATCAAGCTTGAAGATCAAATTTCAAAGAAATTCCTCCGTCAATCGTCAAGAACCTCCCTTCCAAGGTATGCATAGTGTTCATCTATGGATTCAATTCGTTCATAGAGCTCAAGAATCATGCTTTTAAATGTTGTTTTGTAAACTTTTTGTGGTGATGTGAATATGTACATATTGATGATGGATATTTAAGTTTCAAGATGATATCTAAGGATGTTTTCATGAAATATATGTGGTTGTGGTTGAAAATCATGAACTTTGGGTGGTTTAATATAATGCAAGTATAAAATCCACCTATGCCTTAAAGAATGCATGCAAGGTGTTTGATAAAATGCCTAGCATGCTAGAAATTCCTATTTACATGATTCCATGATATTCACATGACAAGTCCATATTAGCTATACACTTCAATATGAATTTCCATGCTAATTATGTATTCTTATGGTAGTGGCATGAAGCATGTATGATGATGAAGATATGAATTATGTATGCGAATTATATCCATGCTTTTCCTACTATGTTTGATGAAGTATAATATCCCCAAATCATTACAATATGAACTAAACGTTACATGTTACCGTTCCCTTACGCTTGAATGGTTTCCATGCGATTGCTATGATATGTTGTCGGAATGCCCATGATATTAGAATATGAGATTTATGACTTGATTATAAGCATTCCTATTCATGATAGATATTATGATGACCATGTACTTCATCAAATCCCCCACGCATGTATTATGGATTTTTATTGATAGTCGTGTACTCAAGAAATTCAAGTTGTGTCAGTTTCCTTCCATTGAGTCCTAGGGGTACTTGTACCCAAAAAATATAGCTGTGTGCCTAGAGCCATGTCATGTTTTCACGATACTCTCAGTCAAGCCATGATCTATAGAATTCAGTCAGTCATGTGACTCAGGAAAACTCAGAAACCTCAGTAATCTCAGTTGTCTAGTAATCTCAGTAATCTCAGTATTCAGTAACCTCAGCAACCTCAGTATTCACAGTCAATCTCAGTAACTTCAATACTCTCAAACAGTCCTCAAAACTCAGTACATTTCGTCAGTCATTGGAATCCAGTAAACTTAGTTTAGCTTTGCTAAACAATACTACTAGTATTAGTCCAGTTAATCAGTATCAGTTTAGCTAATCAGTTCAGTTCAGTTTTTCAGTTCAGCTTAGTTATTCAGTTCAGTGTCCTTCAAATGGGAGTAGAAGTTAGCACCGAGTGAACCCAAGGATGGGAACTCACCCGCCAGTTTAGGGTATGATTCTTAGTAGTCATCCTTGTGTTCCAGAACTACGTAGCCAGGGTAGGTTGAGACATCTTAACCTGTCAGATTAGGGTTGATAAGGTGGATTAACCCGTCAGTTTAGGGTTCCCACTATTCTCATTGAGTATCTGCCAGTATAGGGTTCTCACAGCTGTCCTTACCAGTGGCGCGGTATTGACACCCCTCTAGTCGGGGTAGAGATATGACCCCAGCTTAACTATTATAGCATATTTGGGGCATGTCGGTTAGATAACTACTTCCCAATATTTTAGTTACATATTTCAGGACTGTCAGCTATAGCTACCCCGTCTCAATAAAGAACTCAGATAGTTCTTTGGATTTCAGTATATCAGGACTGTCAGATACAGTCAACTTAGAAATAGAATTGAACTCAGATAGTTTTCTTCTGATTTATGGACTGTTAGATACAGTCACTTATGCTATCAATCACAAAAGTTATCAAAACTCATGCTATTAGTACTCAGCTTCAGGACTGTCAGATACAGTTAATCAGACCAGTTTTTCATAATTTGAACTGTCAGAAACAATTATTCATTTATCAATAATGCAATATCAGTCTCTTAGTATTTAGTAATACAGTATTAGATCCATCACTTATTAGTGATTTACATATCAATATTAGTAAACTCAGTCTTTCAGAATCTCATTATCAGTACACTCATGTTGTCAGTATTCAGACTCAGTAGTCCGTATCTCCACGAGTTCAGTTATAATTACGTATGCATGTATGTACTCTCATGTTCATATCAGTTAGTATTGTCCATGCATATAACCCTTTGCATTTACCCTACCTCACTCGTATACTCAGTACATTCAAATGTACTGACGCATTTGCGCTATGGTGCTTTCTCTTATGTTACACCATAGGTTCAGAGGCATGAGCTCCAAATCAGCAGTAGATTCTAGGATCAGCAGTCAGAGTTAGACGTGAGTCCTCATCCTTCGAGGATATGATGATTTCATTTCTATTTCAGTTTTCAATTTATTTCAGTAGTTGGAGTTAGCTAGGGACATGTCCCATCAACTCCTTATTCAGTTCAGTTAGAGGCTTTCGGACTAGATGTTAGATTAGATGTTCAGACTTCAGTATTTATGATCATTTTTGGTATTGTTATACCATATTTTTCAAATATGTATTAGTATTGAACTTTATGGCCTTACAGTTTATGTTTCCGCATATTTTTGAGATATTATGCAGTTTACAGGTACAAATATCAGTCATGGGTTAGCTTGTGGTCTTTCAGGGTCATAAGCACCGTGTAGCATTTTGGTTCAGAAAATCAGGGCGTTACAAACGTCACCCTTGATACTCATCAAGATAGGATCTAGCACTTGCTTCTCCTTTATCTCTGCTCCAAGAGATGATCAAACTACTTCTTGCACTATCACACCACTATCCTTGGAGCCTAAGAGGCGAACTCTAAGATTAGCCATATGGTGTATATCCTTCACCAATTTCGACTTTCTTTCCTCCATATGAGCCAAAATCTCCATGGATAACCTGCTAAGAGCATCAAAAACCACATTAGCCTTACCTGGTTGATAGTGAAGACTCATATCATAATCCTTGAGAACCTCAAGCCATCTTCTCTACCTGAGATTAAGCTCTTTCTGGGTGAACACGTACTATAGACTATTATGATTAGAAAAGATATCCACATGCACACTATACAAATAATGTAGCCATATTTTCAAGGCAAATACAATCGACAACATCTCCAAATCATGAGTAGGATATATCTTCTCATGTACCTTGAACTACCTGAAAGCATAGGAAATTATCTTCCCATGCTGCATCAACGCAGAACCAAGGCCTACCCAAGATGCATCACAATAAACCACAAACCCATCATTGCCTTCTGGAAAAGTCAGAATTGCAATTGAAGTTAACCTATCCTTCAACTTCTCGAAACTCCCCTCACAAGCATTCGATCAAGAAAACTTGACCTTCTTCTGAGTTAAGTTAGTCAAAGGAGCAGCTATAGATGAAAAGCTTTTCACAAACCGCCTATAATACCCGCCTAAACCCAAGAAGCTCAGAATATCAGATGGAGTCGTGGGCCTAGGCCACCTCTTCACCACAATAACCTTCTACGGATCCACCATAATTCCCTCACTAGAAATAATATAACCCAAGAAAATTACAACGTTCAACCAAAACTCACACTTGGAGAACTTGGCAAACAACTATTGTTCCTTCAAGGTCTGCAACATCACATAGAGGTGATTAGTATGATCCACCTTGCTCTTTAAATAAACCAGAATATCAGCAATAAACACAATAATAAAGAGATTCAAATACAGATAAAAAACACTATTCATTAGATCTATAAATGCCACCGGAGCATTGCTCAACCCAAATGACATCACCATAAACTTAAAGTTCCCACATCGAGTATAAAAACCCATCTTAGGGATATCCACCTCCCTAATCGTTAACTGATAGTACCCAGACCGAAGATCTATCTTATAAAAGAACATGGGACCTTGCAACTGGTCAAACAGATCACCTATCCTTGTAAGAGGATACTTGGTCTTAACTATTACCTTGCTCAGTCACCAATAGTCAATGCACATCTGAAGGGAACCATCCTTCTTACACACAAACAACACTGGTGCACCCCAAGGAGATACACAAGGATGAATAAACCCCTTATCTAAAAGATCCTTAAGTTGTTCCTTGAGTTCCCTCAACTCAGCCGGAGCCATTCTATATGAAGGAATTGAAATTGGACGAGTGTCTGAAATTAGATCAACATCAAACTCTATTTCTCTATTCAGAGGAACACCAGGAAGATTATCTGGAAAGACTTCTAGAAACTTATTAACCACTGAAACTGACTGGAAAAAAGGACCTTTCGAGTTAGAATCTTAAACCCATACCAAGTGATAAAGACAACCTTTAGAAATTAACCTCCAATCTCTAAGATAAGAAATAAACCTCCACCAGGAGCTAAAAAAACACCCTTTTATTTAATAACTGGTTCACCAGGGAACCTAAAGATAACCTTACGAGTATGAAAATCCAAAGACGCATAACAAGAATGCAGCCAATCCATCCCTAGAATAACATCAAAATCTTTTATACCCAACTCAAACTGATCCACCAAGGTCTGCTTTCCACCAAAAGATACCACACACCCCTTATAGACTCTTTTAGTAATAACCGAGTCACCTAATGGGTAGAAATATAAAAAGGATCTGAAATAACTTTTGGATTGAAACTAAAAGATACAGCCACATAAAGAGTCACATAAGAGAGAGTAGACCCCGAATCAAGCAAATAATATATGTCACGAGAGAAATGTTGTAACCTACTAGTAACAATATCAGGTGATGCCTCAGATTCCTGTTGGGATGCCAAAGTATACAACTTATTCCGACCAATACTAGAACCAACAGCAGTAACAAAAGTAGATGTAATATCACCAAGTATAAGAGCAGAAGATGAAGCCCCAGGAATCTCATTTTCCCTTATAGAAACTTTATTAACCGAATAATTCCCGAGATGATGGCCTTCCTAGAAATACTTAAAGCATTTGTCATTTCCTTCATCATAATGACCCTAAGGACAACCATAGAACCAATAAGGAGGGCGTAAAAATACCAACTGACCCCCACTTGCCTAAGATTAGGCACTCGGTGCCCAAAAATCATCACTACGATGATGATGCCTGTCGCCCGACTGGTAAGGAGCACTAGAAGAAGAGAAAGAACCAGAACTCCCATACTTCTTTTTCTACCACTTGTCACCATCTCGACCACCCTGAGACTGAGTACCTCCTTTGTCAGAAAACCCGCTTCTCTTACCCTGCCTATACCCAAACTCCGCCTGCTTTTTCTTCTCATCCTCTACCTACTGCATATGAATAGGAAACCTAGAGATATCCATATCTTTAATTAGCAAGGTAGTCTTGATCTCTAAAATCAGATCCTGATTCAACCCAGAAGCAAACTTTCTTATTCTAGCTTGCACATCATCCACTAAATCAGAAGCATACCTTGACAATTGGTGTAACTTCAAGGCATATTCCTTGACAGACATCCTTCCCTGCTTGAGGTTCACAAATTCCTCTATCTTTGGTTTCCACAATTCTTGGGGGAAAAAATGATCTAGTAAAGCACCATAGAAGGAATCCCATAAGAATGACTCCTCCACATCTCCTCTATCCCTATCCCACTCTTCATACCACTAATATGTAACCTATTTAAATTGATAAGCTACAAAGTTTATCTTTTCTACATCGGTAGCCTGCATCACCCTAAATATATTTTCCATTTCATCTAAGAAGCCCTATAGATCCTCCTCCACCTTTACTCCAGAAAAATTAGAAGGACTCTTCTTGATAAATTAGCCAACCCTTGTAGCCTCAGCAGACAAAGCATTCGACACATCCCGCTTAGCCTGAGCAGCAATCAATTTAGCAATAACATGAATAGACAGACAGAATTCCTCATTAGTCACCTCACCTTGAGGAGGACTAGTAGCAATAGGTGGAACTTCAGAACTATTAGGGATAGGGCCATGATATTGAAGATGAACCCCAGAAGTAGGATGTACCTCTTCAGCATTACCCCTAGATGGGATAGAAGAATTTTTTTGTATTCCAGATCTACGAGGCATGATCTAAAAGACAAAAAAACAAGGATTTGAAAAGATTCCAGGACTAAAAATCCAAGCTTGAAAATAGAATACCAAAGAAAGTGAAACATTCCTAAACGCCTTATAGCCTCTCCTTTTTTAGTGTGGTGCACTACACACCCCTAAAAGAGACTCTACTCGACATCACTTTATGAACTTCCAATTGACCATGAACCTAGGCTCTGATACTAACTTTACATGACCCGCTCCGGGGTCTTTTCATAATGGGCATCCCAAGTTCGACCAGGACCAGAGAACACCCTCGTTACCCAACCTAACCTCCAGCCGCTTGCCCTGAGTCGACTGAATTCTGAGTATGTAACAAGATAGTGTAACAGCTTACACAAAGACTCTAGGATAAGATCACAACCGTGACCGACCCAACCGAGTCCAACCATACCATACCAACAATCCAATCCTACTAAACTATACCAAAATAAGGGCCATAAACTAGGCCATAAGCAAGGATATTTCAAAGCAAGATATAATCAATCCCCAAATAAAATATGATGGAACATTGAGAAATTATATCTGATGATGCCAGGATCCTGGCTTATTCCAATGCCAAGGCTGATACCAATACTGACACCGCCTATTTCAACCCATAGAAGTACCACAAAGCCTCTAACAAAAAAATAATGAAATACAATTGGGACAAGCCCCCAACAATAGCCAAAACCAATATTCAAAATAAAATCAAAGTGTCTAGAACTATCCACATCATGAAATGGAGCCTTTTAAAAGGATTGAACCTCACCACTTTAGTCCAAATGCTGATCCTCGAGTCAATCACTATGTATGAGGAGTAGAATGGCCGGTCCTGTATAGCGTGGTTATACATTCTCTAGTAGAAGGGATTAGCGAGTGTCCGCTAGCATGATCTCAAGGTAAGGATAAGATAATTCCATTTATAAAACCAAATAAAACCATCCATATACACGCAACCGTGCATATATATATATATACATAACCATGCCGGGAAAAGGGACCTAATTTAGCATGCCTTTAAAATCTTTACCTGGGCTGTGCAGCTTTGCCGTCCTAAACAACCCATGGGCTATATGGGTTCAACTCCCCTGCTGAAAGAGCCCAAGTGTGTGTAGCCGCATGACTAGGGAATAAACCCTTAGGATGACTTGTAGATCCTCCAAATATAGTGTGACATCTTGTAAACAGTCACCAAGACCAACCTCATATCAGAAAATGAGTTTCCATTTTGGTCTCCCCGAGACCTCCACCTTCCATGGCTTTGCTACACATCCCGCCATTATTGCCTAATTAAATCTAATTTCTAAATAACCAAACCATTATCCATTTATTTACCAAGGCCATTGATATTGGTATCATCATACCAACCCTTACTTACAAGTATCATCTATAACTAACCATATATAGGTTTAAGGAGACTTTCAAGTGCCATTCCATTTGCCATATTAAATCACTTGGGGATTCTATGTGCCCCTCAAGCATAACCATTAGCCATTTACCATTCTAAGCCATTTAAACCAGCGTAATTCCTTTGCCAAATTTTAAAACATGAAAGAGTTTCATTAAGGCAATCAATGCAATGAACATATCTTTATAAGCATTTTGTCAAACACATTGGGGGTATAATATGACCAAAACCAATTCCAATTATCATTAAATCATTCCCATGCAATCTAATTATCCAAAACCATCATTGATACATATAAAGGCATAATTAAAACCATGGGAAACTATAACCAACCATTAAATATCAAAACCCCAAATCATATTTGAAAACCCAAAATCATATAATCAATGAACCATGTCTTTAGATAAAATTAACAATGAGGGAAGAGAACATGTCTTAAACTAAGATGATGACGGAAAGAAATCACCAAGATAAGCCCCAAATTAATCCTCTAGTTGAAATCCTAGCTCCCCTTATCCAAAAGCTCTTGAGAAAATTATGGAGTGTTTTAGAAAAGTATCTAAGTGTTAATGAATGGAATAATAGGGTAAATAACCTCCCAAGTAGGTTAGATGTCGTGGGACCCTATTAGGATAAGTGAGGAAATATCCAGAATACCTCAACTTAAGTGCACCAAAATCCTATCACAGGGATACGGCTGACCGACACGAGTCGTACCTCCGATACGATTGGTATCCTCCACTCGTATCCTAGCCTCTACCCTTGGATCCCATACTGTCTAGTATATGACTCATCCAACTAAGTCGTATAAGCAGTATATAATCCGTGCCCCTAACAGATTTAAATCCAAGGAAAATTTACACACTGTCCACCACACGAGTCCATGGTACGACTCGCACCCTGGCTTACGGCTCATAGTGAGCCACTCGTACTCAGATCCAATCTAAGTAACCAAGTCTAAGATTAAGTTAAGAAATCAAATGATCCGTAACCACTAATATGACTTATACCTCTAAGTCGTATCCATTCCAGTAAATAAAATTCATCCCACCAACTAACACTGGTCAGTATACGATTGGATTATACTATCCATACCCCAATATATGACTCGTACCCATGAGTTGTATTAGGTCCAAAGACAAGAATTCTAGGAAATTTTCTAAGGGTCAAAACCCAGGGTGTTATAGAACCTGAAGTCGATTCCAACAGATGAGTCATCTGTTGCAACAGGTGAATAATCTGTTACAACAGATTATCCCTCAATCGTAATAGATGACTCACCTATTGGGACTCATGTACAGTACTATAGAACTTGAAGTTGATTCCAATAGATGTGTCATTTATTGTAATAGATAAATTATCTGTTGTAATAGATGAATCATCTATTGCAATAGATTACTCACCTGTTATAATAAATGACTCATCTATTGGAATCAACTTTAGGTTCTATTGACACAGGTGAGTCATCTGTTACAACATGTAAGTCATCTATTGAATAGATGACCGATCTATTGGATTTATGTTACAACACTATATAACATGTAACATAAATCCAAAAGATGTATCATCTGACTCACCTATTGCAACAAATGACTTATTTGTTGAATTCATGTTCAAGTCCTATCCATTGTTGAAGAAATAGAAGTAGCAGTATACCTAGATGAGAGATTCAACTAAAAACTATAATTTAACCTACCAAAATCACCTATGAATTTGTCCAAGTGATATACGAACAAAATTAGTAGCAGTAATAGTAACAACAACAATGGTCAACAAGAAGAAGAAGATGATGATGATGAATAAAGAAGAGATGATAATAAAGAAGAAGAAGATAAAGATGATGATAATGAAGAAGAATATGATGAATAAAGCAAGCAAAGCAACAACAAGAATCAATAAACAATAATAAAGTGAAGAGAGAGAAAATAACAATAAATGCGAAGAGAGAGAAACACCACATTTACCCCTCCTTTTCTTGTTATATTAGGGTAAATTGAATCATAGTGTAAATTAAAAAACTTGTGGATTATTCTAAACTTTCTTAATCCACAATTAAATAATTGTCACCTACACTCAACAATTAAAACCTGAGTCACCTACACCTCATTTTCAAACTCTTTTGTCACGTTTAACTCAAAACCCCAAGCAACATACCTCTATCAATGATTGATAATAACAAGGTTCAAGTAACCCACTTGCCTTTAAATTTTCTTCTGCTAATCAAATTCAGTTGCTAGATTGTTGGTTTAGTTTTATGATATGGTAGTTTTCTTGGCCAATTTCTCTGTGGAACGCAGTGTTGTTGGCTTCCGATCCTTTTGTCTATTACCGCATGTTTAACAAAGTGCAAAATTTTGAATCACTTTTCTAACATGATTATTAAAAAAAACAATAAACAACAACAATAACGAAGAAAAATAAAAATAAAATCTATTAGGAAAATAATACCGAGAGAAATTAAGCTTACTTTAAGAAGAATATACATGCTTAAATTACAGATCTAACTATAACTTGAGAAAAAATCAGGCTTACTTCTGGAAGAATCTACATACTGAAAATAAATTGTAATACATGTTAATTTAATCACAATACAAACCCTCCTCCGATTTCAACAATAAAATTCAAGAATGTCAAAGAAACTTTAGGAGACTTAAATAATTGCAGGAAAATTAATAACGAGTCAAAAGAGATAAAAATTAAAATTATATAGTTTTTATTTGATCAATTACACAAGACAAAATAAACAAACAGATGAGAATTTCTTATCAAGTGTGAGAAACTTTTTAGTACTTTTCGTTGTCAAAGCACAACTAATAAACATATGTTATATATTATTAGGTTCACGTTTTCTAACCTAAATAGGTTATTATTTATTCTAATTTTAAAGTTGCAATTTCAGTTCACTTTAATGACCCAAATAAAAGGAAATAATTTAAGGAGGTGCTGCACAGAAGGAATTAGTAAAGAATTCTAATTAGGTTTTAACTTTAACTAGTATTAGTATCCGCGCGATGCGCGGTCGATATTAAATGAAATTAATTATAGAAATTATTATCTTATTAATTTTATATAATAAAAAATTTATCCAATATCGTTCACATATTTGAAATTAATAAATTTATGCAATACGAAAAATAACTATTAAAATATTGAACTTAATATCATTAATTACATAAAACTTAAACATTTCATTTCGAAAGTTAATATCCGCGTGCAAATAATATTAAATTGTAGTATAATTATTTGAGAATAGTAGATAATATTGTGATCTTTATTGATTTATTTTGTAAAGAAAATCATATAATTACAAAAGAAAATGAATATTTAACATAATTATTATTAGTTAAGTGACTTACTTCTAAATTTGGTTAGAAAAATAAAGAAATAATGAAAGATATATTTTAAAGTTATGCATATGAGGCTTCTCTGTAAAATTTTAACTTGAAATTTATATTTTTTTATATTAAATATTTTAATTTGCACCCTCTTATCAAAAGGAAGAAAAGAGTTTTCCCTTCTCTTTTTGAGTAAATTTCTTAAATTGTCATTGAAGTTTTACAAACATCCCAATAAAGTTACTTATGATTTTTTTTGGACAATAATATAATTAAACTCTATAAATATTCTAAAGAGCAAAAAAATCACAGAACTGTTAAATACTTAACAGCATAACCCATTTAACTATTTGACCCAATACTTATTACCCTTAACCCATTTGATCCCCCACCTTTAGCAGATTAAAAAAAATCTCTTTTCCTCCTTATTCCATCATTGGAAGAGAATGAATTAGTATTCATATATATATGTTTAGCAACTTATATGGTCTGTTAGTGTTGCCTATTAAGAAATGCTAGTGTAATGGCGTTTCTTAATAGGAGCATCATTTTAGTCGTTATTGGAATGGAATGTCAACATGATCTTTTGCTATCAATGCTTGTTTGTTCCTCTTTTTGTTCCGTTAGAATGTCAACATTCTATTATGGGTAATGAGTTAGATCAGTCATCGTCTATGTAACTGATATTTGCAGGCTTGAAGTACTTTTTGCCTAATGATTAGGACATCCAGTTTGTGTTTTACTTCATCTATATAAACTTGCAAGAACCTCTTGCTCAGTTGCTCTTTTTAGTTGTTGCATTTTTCTCGAATGTTATGATAGCCATAGGTTCAGGATATGTAATAGAAAAGGTATTTTTTTAGTTTCTCAGTCGGTGTCTGATTTGGAGTTCGAATAATTTGAATTCGCGTCGGATAGAATAAAAGTTGTTAATATTGCAAGAATTGCGCATAAGAAAGAGAACGAAAATGAGACGAGTTAACCAATTTTTGGCATAAACTTTTGGCTAGTAAACTGATATCACTGATTCTTCATACTTGGCATTGTAATAGTCAAATGGTGTCTGCAAATGGAGTCTCTTCTAATGATGTAATATGGAGGAAAATAAATTTTTTTAATCTGCTAAAGGTGGGAAGTCAAATGCGTTGTGGGTAATAAGTGTTGGGTCAAATATAGTCAAATGGGTTATGCTGTTATGTTTCTAATAGTTCTGTGATTTTTTTATTTTTTGGAACATTTAGAGAGTTCAATGATATTATTGTCAAAAAAAAAAAATCATAAGTGACTTTATTGGGATATTTGTAAAACTTCAATGACAATTTAAGGAATTTACTCTCTCTTTTCTTGTCTAAATAGATTTTTCTTTCAAAGTAAATTTTGTATTCCTTTGCACGATCTTAGTCATAGTATATTTTTTATATATTTAAAATATTTTTGCGTCAAGGAAAATATTTTGAGCAAAGTCTCAATAATAGTTAAGTTTTCCTCTCTTATATTTTCTTATTACCATTTTTTCAACAAATAACTTATAACATTATCTAAAGTCCTAACATGTTTGTACGATTTCACAATGTTCACTTATTCTCTTATGATAATGGACCAACAAATATTAATGAATCTTATTGTATATTATTTTTTTGAATAAATTATTTAGTCCTTCTTAGGTTTGAATATTCATTCTTCAACTCTATTTTCGATCAACCCTATCATATTTTCTCAATTTACTCAATTTGAATGAAATTATAAATATTAATCACTATCGAAATTGAATTTCCTCCTATCGTAGAACATTCAACTAATACTTAACCTCTCATGTTCATCAGTACAGTAAGATATTAATCTTATTCATCTTAATTCTTTATATTGTATAAAGTAGATCAAAATAATTATTGCACCAAAAGATCTACAATGTTCTAAAATTGGAGTTACAAATATAAACTTATTGCTTGTTTATATAAATTAAAATAAAATAATAAAAAAGTTTGTACCATAATGTTTATAAATAAAAAATGATAAATGACCTTTACTTTCACATTAGTACAATATGCTACGTAAAAGTACAATAATATTTGCAGTAAGAATTTAAATATAATGAATTTTAAAAAATCAATATTCATAAGTATTTGATTATTGAATTTGAGCATTGCCTATTGAGCATTAGCCACGAGATACTTACCCAAATTTTGATCTTCGATATATAGCTTTTGAAATAGTAATCACAGTGTCGGGTAAATTTTATAGATAGTTATACAATAATCATTTTTTTACTAAGGTCACTTAACTATCATTCCTAATACAATATCACAAATTTTTTAATATACTATTAAAATCACACAATTTAATTGTTAATCATAACATATAGAAATATAGGATAGACAAATCAAATGCTAATCCTAATATATAGGAATATAATGAATTAGTAATTTAGTATCATAGTTTATTAATTTTTGAAATCACATTATTATCTTACAAAAATCTAAAGCAACAATACTCACAGTAAATTGAGATTCTAGCGATTATCACGACAAGATAAGTTGTGGCAGAAATCACTTATACAATTCATTTTCTCCAACATGTTATAGTAGAAATTAATTAGCTTTTACTGAGTGTAGCCTTCTTATATAGTGGTAAATTGTTATGACATTAGAACTTTTAGATTAATTGCAGTTGGTACAATATTCTTTTCCATATATATTTATATAATTATTAATTAATTATTCATTTTCTATTTATATTTCTCAATCGATTTTGTCATGCTTCCTTAATTGACTTAGATTGAATGAAATCATAAATACCTTTTGTCATATAAATATTCATTTTATGGTTATACTTTAATTGCAAATATTCTAATTTATTAGTAACTAACACTTATATCTCATCATATAAAAATTATAATAAATTTTTATTGATATTCTTATTATTAAGAAATATTTATTCCTAATTCATTTTATTGATCTGCACGTTTAAATTTTTATATAAGATAATTTAAACTTTTTTAATTAATTTTTGTTCATAAAAAAAAAGTATCTTTTTTAAATTTGATTATTTTAAAATCTGAAATTATTCTTACAGACATATATAAGGTTATGTAATTGGTCAATTAAAGAATAGCTTTGTAAACCAAAATTTTATTTGACTTCAAATATTAATTAGGACTATGTTATTTTTAGTAGTTATTTTTGATAAACATTATGCAATCTTTTCTGTGTAGTAATATTCATTTTAAAAAAATTTTAATATTAATTATTTTCAATCTTCCCTCTTTTTAAATTCAAGACTATCATTTATTCATTTCCTAATATAAAATGATAGTGTAATTACTCATTAATAGTTTTTCGTAATTATGAAAATCCTTTCATTAAATATAAATGCATATTGTTTTAAATATAGATTACTTAAAATATATTGAATGAAAATTCTTCCAATAAATATGAATGCATATTTTTTAAATATAATTTCTTGAAAAAAATTTCTTCCATTTTATAGTCCAAAGTTACCATTTGAGTGATTACATCTTTTTCATAATATTTTTAATTTTGGAATAACTCTTTGATTATTATATTTTTTTCCATATAAGTTGTTTGATTCCTAATTGGTTATTCTCTTAATTGATATTTCTTGATACTTTCTTGATTTAGTCAATTGTAATCAAATCATAAATGTTCTTTTTTATATAGTATTGTTACTTAAAATAATTATATACACATTTTGAGTGATGACATCTTTTTCATAATATTTTTAATTTTGGAAGGACTCATTTGTCATAGTAATCTTTTTCATATAAGTTACTTGATTGTTAATTAGTTATTCTCTAATTGATTTATTTTTGTAATACTTTCTTGATTTACTAAATTGTAGTAAAATCATAAATATTTTTTAAATAATATTATTATTAATTAATTTCATATATTTTTTGAGGGATAACATCCTTTTCATAATATTTTTTTATTTTGAAATAACTTTTTGATTATTATAATCTAATTCATATAAGTTACATGATTACTATTTACTAATTAATTTTATTATTATGACATTAGAACTTCTAGATTAATTGCAGTTGGTACAATATTCTTTTCCATATATATGTATATAATTGTTAATTGATTATTCCTTTTCTAGTTATATTTCTCAATCAATTTTGTCATGCTTCCTTAATTGACTTAGATTGAATGAAATCATAGATACCTTTTGTCATATAAATATTCATTTTATGGTGATACTTTAATTGCAAATATTCTAATTTATTAGTAACTAACACTTATATCTCATCATATAAAAATTATTATAAATTTTTATAGATATTTTTATAATTAAGAAATGTTTATTTCTAATTCATTTTATGGATTTGCACATTTAAAGTTTTATATAAGATAATTTAGTCCTTTATAATTAATTTTTATTTATCAAAACGAAGTATCTTTTTCAAATTTAATTATTTTAAAATCCGAAATTATTCTTATAGATATATATAAGGTTATATAATTGATCAATTAAAGAATAACTTTGTAAGGCAAAATTTTATTTGACTTCGAATATTAATTAAGACTATGCAATTTTAGTAGTTATTTTCGATAATTATGCAATCTTTTCTGTGTAGTAATATTCATTTTGAATCTACCCTCCTTTTAAATTCAAGACTATCATTTATTCATTTCCTAATATTGAATGGTAGTGTAATTACTCATTGATAGTTTTTCTTAATTATGAAAATTCATTCATTAAATATGAATGCATATTATTTTAAATATAGATTACTTAAAATATATCGAATGAAAATTCTTCCAATAAATATGAATGCATATTTTTTTTAAATAAAATTACTTGAAATATATTGAAATAAATTTCTTCCATTTTGTAGTCCAAAGTTACCATTTGATTGATCACATCTTTTTCATAATATTTTTAATTTTGGAATAACTGTTTGATTATTATATTTTTTCCATATAAGTTGTTTGATTACTAATTGGTTATTCTCGTAATTGATATTTCTTGATACTTTCTTGATTTAGTCAATTGTAATCAAATCATAAATGTTCTTTTTTATATAATATTTTTATTTAAATTAGTTATATACACATTTTGAGTGATGACATCTTTTTCATAATATTTTTAATTTTCGAAGGACTCATTTGTCATAATAACCTTTTTCATATAAGTTACTTGATTATTAATTAGTTATTCTCTATTTGATTTTTTTTGTAATACTTTCTTGATTTACTAAATTGTAGTGAACTCATAAATATTTTTTAAATAATAGTATTATTTAAATTAATTGCATATCTTTTTTGAGGGATAATATTTTTTTCATAATATTTTTTTTCATTTTTAAATGACTTTTTGATTATTATAATCTTATTTATACAAGTTACATGATTACTATTTACTAATAGATTTTTTTGTAATATTTTCTTGATTTACTTAATTATAGTAAAATCATAAATACTTAATTTTTATAAAATTATTATTTATGTTGTTTAAATTCATTGTTCACATATTTTAAGGAATGACATCTCTATTGAAATATTTTTTATTTTGGAATGACCTTTTGGTCATAGTAATTTTTTTTTCGTATAAAGTACTTGATTACTAATTGGTTATTCACCAAAATAAGTTTTGTTATCAACAAAATAGATTCTTGTTGCTAAAATATCAAGTGACTAGTTCTCAATATGCCACTTGGCTTAATTTTAGGCTAACTTCTTTGCTTTATATATAGATACACATTTTGAGTGATGACATCGTTTTCATAATATTTTTAATTTTGGAAGGACTCATTTTTCATAATAACCTTTTTCATATAAGTTACTTGATTATTAATTAGTTATTCTCTAATTGATTTTTTTGCAATACTTTCTTGATTTACTAACTTGTAGTGAACTCATAAATATTTTTTAAATAATATTATTATTTAAATTAATTTCGTATTTTTTTGAGGGATAACATTTTTTTCATAATATTTTTTTATTTTTAAATGAATTTTTGATTATTATAATCTTATTCATATAAGTTACATGATTACTATTTACTAATTGATTTTTTGTAATATTTTCTTGATTTACTTAATTGTAGTAAAATCATAAATACTTACTTTTTATAATATTATTATTTATGTTGTTTAAATTAATTGTTCACATATTTTAAGGAATGACATCTCTATTGAAATATATTTTTATTTTGGAATGACTTTTTGGTCATCGTAATTTTTTTCATATAAGTTGCTTGATTACTAATTGGTTATTCACCAAAATAAATTTTATTGCCAACAAAATAGATTCTTGTTGCCAAAATACCAAGTGGCTAGTTCTCAATATGCCACTTGGCTTAATTTTAGGCTAACTTCTTTGTTTTATTATATATATAGATAGATGGATTTCTTGATTTACTCAATTGTAGTAAAATTATAAATATTTACTTTTTATAATATTATTATTTATATTATTTAAATTAATTATTCACATATTTTAAGGAATGGCATCTCTATTGAAATATTTTTTATTTTGGAATGACTTTTTGGTCATAGTAATTTTTTCCATATAAGTTACTTGATTACTAATTGGTTATTCACCAAAATAAATTTTGTTGTCAACAAAATAGATTTTTATTGCTAAAATACCAAGTGGCTAGTTCTCAATATGCCACTTGACTTAATTTTAGGCTAACTTCTTTGCTTTATTTTATATATAGATGTCTTAAATAAAAGAAGCCTTCGTCTTCAATGTTCTAAATGAAAGGCAATAATTAAAGGATATCCTAATAAAAGGAAATAGTAAACAATCTTCACGTAATATTTAATATTTAAAAAAGTAAACAGTGAATAATTAATATTTAAATAATTATTATTTGGGAAAAGTAGTAAAAAAATAATTTTATCTAAAGTAGAGCCTTTTAACGAAGGAAAAAATGTTTGATCTCTTTTCTAATAGTCTTTGGACTTTTAATATATTGTAGATAAATGTAGATGCAGATTGTAGATACTATAGATAGATAAGCTATACAATATGGAGAATTTCCAATTTGCCTTTTAACATTTCTTCTTTCTTCTGTTCGTTTGTTCTTTCATTTCATACTAGTTTGAGTCTACGTGCCTTGCACGTGTGTATCACATCAAGCCGAATAAATTATTTTAAAATAATCAACGTTAAATAAATTTAATTTCTTTCACATTAAAGTTCTATATAAATATACTATATAATTCAAATGATGAATTTAAAAATCACTTGTTTTCTTTTATTTGAGACCTTTTAATAAATAACTATTTATAATGGATGCAATTAAATGAAACACAACCAAACTAAATATAGTAAGATGATATCCTTCATAGTAAGTTACATTCATTTGTGGAAGGTAATACATGAATCTTGCTAGAAAGTCAAAAGCCGAGAGATTGTAGTGGTTTGAAATCTGGATTTTGATAAGTGAGATTTAGAAATTGTTGAACTCTCTCTTTACCTAAAAAAAAAAAACTAAAGGAATAAAGTAAAACTATTCAACAAATAACAAAGACAAGATTCAAAACTTCTTGATGAATCGTGGGGGTTGCACCACCTTATAAGAGACCAGGTCCCTTACAGTCAGATACATGCAATAAAGCAGTAAAATAGCAAGGAAATACTTTGTAGGAAAGTAAAGAATATAATGGTTTAACGTGAAAACCTCCTTGCTCAAGGGAGTAAAAACCACGACTTGCCCTCACAAGCACTCAACAATCTACTATAATCAAACTCATGATTACAAACTCCATTAGAGCTTAGCTCTAAGCTCCACTAATTTATAATAACTCTATTACAAACTCTCCTTAACAGCTCTACCAAGATTTTCTCTTTGTATTGATTAACTCTAACGAATATCAACTCAGGTACCTCTATCTAAGCACTCTACAGACACAAAAAAAGAATTACTTTTATAAGATAAGTAATTCAATTACAGACCAAGACTTGACTCAAGAATAATTACTCTCTCAGCACACAAAACTTGGAACTTGAGCAATATTGAGTTTTTGCTATTTTCTTCTTTGAATAATTAGATCGCAAAAACCATTGAATTGAGAAATATTTTTTCTATTTATAGTAGGATAATGATTAGGGTGGCATTTTGATTGGGCCAGGTGTCCTGATTGGTACACAGCTCATCTGCACAATTTGTTACACTAATAGACAAAACTGTGCAGACATGTGATGGCTGCACTAAATTCATAAAGATCCAGGGACCTAGTCCCTTGTTGTCAGCTGATCATCATCAAAACAAGATATAGCAATTTCTCCCCTTTTTGATGAAGACAAATCACAAATCTTGGAGCATCAAAATTTATTCACCTCATTCAATATCCTCCCTATCACTATGCACCATGTTTCCCCCTGTCAATATACCTTTATGCTTCCCCCTGTCAATAGACATGCTTTCTTTCCCCTATCAATATACCTGTACTTCACCTCATTTAATATTTCACCTGGTACCTCATCCCTACTATATGAATTCATTATTCCCCTTTTGGCATCACAAAAAAGTAAGAATAGTAAATAAGAGTAAAATATGCACAAGTCAGGTAACTCATGGCCACTGAGGCAACACTAACATCAAAAACAATATTTAAATTAAAGAAAAGATAGATGAAACACACAAATAAGGAATCCATTCATATGAAGTAGGATTAGTACCATTACAACATAACAAAAAACATAAAACATCTATCTTCAATAGCTACATACGAAAAGGACAGAAAACTGACACAGGGAAGAATGAAGAGTAAGAGAGACAAGGCTTTGGTAGATGGAGGTTTAGGGGATAAGGTCTTTAGAAGAATCTCCCTTATAGCACTTGCAGCAGCATGAGAATCCAACAATTTCTTTGTTAGGTCCTTCACTTTAGCATTCAAACTCTGGACCTCATCTGTAAGTACTAAAACCTTCTTTTTCAAATCTATATTTTTTACACTAAGTGCTTCAGTGGCACCTGGTCCCTCAGACGATAGCTGCTGATTTTTCAATTTTTGTGTGAGGATTCCTGCATTATTAGTGCCCATAGAAACTCTCATCTCCTCCAATTCCATGCTCAAATTCTCTTAGATTGCCAACCATTCTGACACCTGGGACATGGTCTTAGTTTTTCCTTTAACACACTCATTTTCAACCAAAGTAGTCAAGATGAACATTTGCTATGCTGTACAAGGAGTTCTCTTTTTATAGACTACCCTAAAATAATCAAACACTCTATTAAAAAAATATTCATAAAGCATACCATGCCTTCCATCTTTCTCATAGATTACTTTAAATATATGTTGGATCATCAATACAGGTTGACTAATCAACTCGAATTTACTTAGGAACTACATCACATATAAATCTACACCAGAAGCAATGGTTCTTTTATCAGACCTTGGCAGTACTACTTTGTTGACAAACTAAAATACCAATTGAAGCTCACCCTTGAGAAACTTCTTCCTTACACCAGCCACAGAAGTTCCTTCTACTTTGGAAGCATCAACCATAAACTTAGTTGAGGGCTGTTATTTTGAGATAGTCCTCACACCCACAATGGGACCATCCAAAATTTTTCCAAGTGTTTCTTCATTCAACTTTATTTTATTTCCTTGAAACATTCCAGTCAGTCTCTCCCCATCGTTAAAAAATTTAACAGTGTAAAAAAGCTGTCTTACTTCATCTTCATAGACAGAAGGAACTAGTCCCTCTAAAAGATTTAACCATCCTTGGTCTTTCACATATTCTACAAGCTCAACCATTCTAGGTTTTTCAAGGATCCTAGAGTCAAATACCCTTCCAGTCAGAACCTTTTGATTTTTAAGTACTTTATTTCTCTCCTCTTTAGATACAAATTTTTCTTCTGCATCCTTCTTTCTTCTTTTAGAACCACAACTTGGTTCCTCCTTTGCAACTTTTCTTTTCTTTGGACCAGGTCCCTCATAACATTTCTTCTTTCTCTTTACTGTGATGTGTTTTTGTTTCATCCCAGCAGGGCTTCTAGACTTTGAAGCTGTGGACCTAGCCCTCCCTTCAACATGAATTTCTTTTCTTCTCTTTTTTGTTGCAGCAACAATATCATGATCAACATCCTCACCCTTTCCAATATCTATAAATTTCACATTTTTATCCTCTACTATAACAACTTTTTTCAGTCTTTTTCTCTTACCAGTAGATGACTTGCTAGCCTTCATAATATCCTTTAACAACTTTTTCTCAGATCACCTAGTTGAATATGTTTTGGCAATATTTATAGCAGCGTCTACCACTTTTTCTTTACCTTTACTTCCATTTTGTTTCTTTATCGACCACCACAGTAGTGGTTCATCATCATCAGCCTCATCCTTTTTATTTAGAGGTTGTATAAACTCCCCAACTTCAGGATCATCTCCTTTAGAAGATGGATCACTTGCCTTTTCACTAACTACTGATTCTTCTCTGCTAAGAGATATTTATCTTGGATCATTAGCAAATGGGATTAAATTCTCAACTACCTAATCCACACTACTATAAAGATTAGATCTTTTCACTGGAATATTTTTGTTGCATAGTTGAGCAAAAATGGGGTTTGACTCTAAGGGAGTTGGAGAACTAGGTACATTAAGTGTTTCAGAAGCTTCAGGTATTTTTGGTTCTTCTGAGAAAAAAGGAACTTAAGGTTGAGAAACTTCATGTTCAATTGGTGAACCAAGACTTGATTTAGGTCTACCACCATGGCTGACTCAGTAGGGGTTTCCATGGTAGATAAATTTTTGACAGGAATGGATACCTCAAGAGTCTCAATAGTTTCTAAAGAGGACGCAGTAGGTGGTATGGACTCATATTATTATTGAGGATTTGAGAAGGGATTTTCTAATGTTTTAGGTATTAAAGAATCAAAATGTTCAATTTGGGGCTTTTTAGAGTGAATTTCGAGGGATTTACTCATTTTTGGGTCTTTAGTGGGGCTCAATTGGGTGGGAATATAAGCCATTTAGAGCTTTTATAAGAAAGAGAATAAAAAATAAATATTGAGAGAATTTGTATTGAAGAGGAAAATTAGAGAGTTAACTTGAGAGGCAATAAAAAAAGCAAGATTTGATTTGAATTTTAAGGGGACTACCGTTGTCATTTTAGGGACCTCTTAGAGAACATGATGTGTTTGGTCCTGATAGGTGGAACCCTCAACCTTTCTAGGGATTTGACAACTTTTACTCAGATAAAGTAAACACGTACAATATTTAGACAGATTTTTATGATTTTTAAAATACACTATTTTGGTACAAACATGAGAGATAGGACAAGGTCACTCTTTTTCTTGAGTGAATCCTTAAATTTGTTTCTGTCTCAATTGTTCTCTTACTATGTTATTCCCATGTGTGTATACTTGAAATGGTATGGTACTGAGTTAGACCAACAGGTACATACTTTATCAAGAATACCTGTCTCTGGATCATAGCCAATTTTATGGATAAAAACTGATTCATCTAGTAGGTCAGGTTATTTTGATCAACCCCAGACTCAACCTATTCTTCACAGATTGTTCCTTGTGAAGAGTCTTAGTAAAGATGTCCTTAGTCTTGCAAAACTTCATACATATAGATCCCTTCTCAACATTATCTCTCAGAAAATAGTGCCTTACATCAATATGCTCGATTCTCTTATACTGTAATGGATTCTTGGCCATGTTAAGAACACTTGTATTGTCACACATCAGAAGGATAGTGTATGATACAATCCCAAAATCCTTTAGTTTTTGTACACCCATTTGGTCCCAATAGTTTTTCTGTCAATAGGTTTGGGGACCAGGTGCCAGGCTTTACTTCTTTTAAATTACTGATGCTCTTCCTATATTAAATTAATCAAGTCAGCATCTTTTAGAGCTTCTTTCATATTTTAGGCTCAATTTAGGACAAGAATACTGAGAATGCCATGAAATATTTGACCTGAGCTCTAGTTTTGACTCCAGATTCCAAAGGTGAAATCAGATTCTCAAGTGAGTGAAAAGATTTATGCCTCCAGTTTGACCTTCTGAGATGAGTTCTACTGGGAACAGGTCCCTGAGGATTTTTATTGGACCCTTCTTGATATTCTTCATCTGGAGCAAGGGTCTGTAACTAAAATCCTAGATCACCATCACCTTCATAATTCCTAACTGCATCATTTAGTCCTTGACCATCATATTTAACAATATCATCTCTTTGAATAGAAAGAGTTCTTTAATATCAGAATATTCATCATTACTTGGATTCACTAGTGAAACACCCTAGTTTCCAGACCTTAGAAAAGTTCCTGGAATTCTGATATCTGGACCCAATATAACTTATGGATATGAGCCGTATCTTGGGGTACAGATGGTATGGTCCAGTCGTATACTGACCAGTTTTGATTAGTGAGATGGATTTTGGTTACTGGAATGGATACGACTTAGGGGTACGAGTCATATTGGTGGTTACAGATTATTTAGTTCCTTAACTTAATCTTAGACTTGGTTACTTAGGTTGGATATAAGTATGAGTGGATCTCTATTAATCGTAAGCAGGGTATGAGCCATACCCAAGACTCGTATGATGGATAGTGTCTAAATATTCCTTGGGTGTAAATCTACCAGGGGTATGGATTGTGGTTAAAACTTAGTTGGATGAGTCATATGCTAGACAATGCTTGATTAAGGGTTAAGGCCAGGATACGAGTGGAGGATACCGATCATATCGAAGGGTACGACTCGTGTGGGTTAGTCGTATCCCTGGGATTTTGGTGCAACTTAAGTGGGGGTATTCTGAATATTTTCCCACTTATTCTAATAGGGTCTCACTACATCTAACCAACTTGGGAGGTTATTTATCCTATCATTCTATTTATTAACACTTAGAAACTCTTTCTAAACACTCTATAATTCTCTCAACAGCTTTTGGGCAAGAGGAGCTAGGATTTTAACTAAAGGATCAATTTGGGGCTTGTTTTGGTGATTTATTTCCATCATCATCTTGGTTTAAGGCATATTATCTTTCCTCATTGTTAATTTTACTTAAAGGCATAGTTTGTATGACTGTTTTCATGATTTCATTGATTGTATGATTTTGGTTTTCAAATATGATTTGGGGTTTTTGATGTTAAATGATTGGTTATGGTTTCCTATAGTTTTAATTATGGTTTTATATGCATTATGGTGGTTTTACATAATTGGATTGCATGGGAATGGTTTAATAGTAATTGGAATTAGTTTTGGCTATATTATGCCCCCAATGTGTTTGACAAAATATTTATAAAGATATGTTCATTGCATTAACTACTTTTAATGGAACTCTTGCATGTTTAAAACTTGGTAAAGTAATTATGCATGGTTTAAATAGCTTGGAATGGTAAAAGGATAATTGGTTATGCTTGTGGGGAACATGAAAGTCTCCCAAGTAGTTAATATGGTAAATGGAAGGGCACTTAAAAGTCCTCTTAAACCTATAAATGGTTGGTTATAGATGATACTTGCAAGTAAGGGTTGGTATGATGATACCAATATCAATGATCTTGGTTAATAAATGGATAATGGTTTGATTATTTGGAAATTAGTTTTAATTGGGCAATAATAGTGAAATATATATCAAAACCATGGAAGATGGTGGTCTTGGGGGGGAATCAAAACTGAAAACTCATATTTGCTAATATGAGGTTGGTCTTGGTGACCGTATGCATGATGTCACACTATATTTAGGGGATGTACTAGTCATCCCAAGGGATATTTCCCTAGTCATGCGACTACACGTACTGGGGCTCTTTTAGCAGGAAAAGCTGAACCCATATAGCCCATGGGAGATTTAGGACGACAAAGCTACACAACCCAAATAAAGGTTTTAAAGGTATAGATGGTTTAACTTGGTATTATAAATGGTATTATTTTATCCTTACTCTAAGATCATGCTAGCAGCTACTAGCTAACCCTGTCTACTGGCAGTTGTATAACCACGTTGTGCAAGAATCAACTATTCTACTCTCTCTAAAGAGTGATTGACTCGAGGACATTATTTGGAATGAAGTGGTGAGCTTCTATCCTTTTGAAAGTCTCCATTTCATGTTATGGATATTTCTAAACACTTTAATTTTATTTTGGATATTGGTTTCGGCTATGGTTGGGGGCTTATCCCAACCAAATTTTATTACTCTATTGGATAGAGGCTTTGTGGTACTTCTATGGGTTGAAATGGGTGGGATCGGTATTGGTGTTGGCCTTGGCATTGGAATAAGCCAGGAGGCTGGCATTATCAAACATAATTTCTCACTATCGTCATACTTTATTTTGGGATTAATTATATTATTTTTTGAAATGTCTTAGGTTATGGACCTTGCTTTGGTATGGTTTGGTATGGTTGGATTATTAGCGTGGGATGGTTGGGCTCGGTTGGGTTGTCCATGATTTTGATCTATTCCCAAAGTCTTTATGTGAGCTGTACATTATCTTGTTACTTGCTCGAAATTCAGCAAACTCAGGGCAGGCGACTAGTGGTTGGGTTGGGTAACGTGGGTGGTCTCTGGTCCTGGACGGACTTGGGATGCCCATTACAATAAGGACTTAGGGCAGATCATGTCAAGTTGGTATCAGAGCCTAGGTTCATAGTCAATTAGAAGTCCATAAAACCATGTGGAGTAAAGTCTCTTTTAGGGGTGTGTAGCACGCTACACTCATAATGGAGAGCCTACAAGTCATTTAGAATGTTTCACTTTCTTGGTATTCTATTTTCAAGCTTGGACACTCAGTCCTGGAATCTTCTCTAATCTTTGTATGTTGGTCTTTCAGATCATACCTCATAGATCTGGAACACAAAGAAATTATTCTATCCTATCTGGGGGTAATACTGAGGGGGTGTATCCTACTTTTTGGATTCATATTTGATCTCACGGTCCTATCCCTGATAGTACTGGAGTTCCATTGGTTTGTACTAGTCCTCCTCAAGGTGAGGTAACTAATTCAAAATTTTGTTAGTCTATTCATGCTATTACGAACTGGTTGCTGCTTAGACTGAGCGGGATGTGTTTGGTGCTTTGTGTGCTGAGGCCATAAGGGTTGGCCAATTTATGTATATGGGTCCTCACACTTTTACTAGAGTGAGGGTGGAGGAGGATCCACAAGGATTCTTAGATGAGATATAGAGGATATTTTAGGTAATGTAGGCGAAGCTTATCAGCTCAAAGAAGTTGCATATCAGTAGTATGAAGAGTGAGATAGGGATAGAGGACATGTCGAAGAGTCATCCTTATGGGATGCCTTATCTGGTGCTTTTCTGGATCATTTCTTTCCCCAAGAGTTGAGCGAAGCAAAGATAGAGAAGTTTGTAAATCTCAAGCAGGGGAAAATGTCTGTCAAGGAATATGCCTTGAAGTTTCATCAATTGTCATGGTATGCTCCTGATTTGGTGGCTAACATGCGAGCTAAAATTAGAAAGTTCACTTCTGGGTTGAATCGGTATTTGAGTTTGGAGATGAAGACTTCCTTGATGATCAAGGATATAGACATCTATAGGTTGACTGTTCATATACAGCAAGTGGAGGATAAAAAGAGGAAACAGGCAGAGTTTAGAGATAGGCAGGGTAAGAGGAACAGGTTTTTTAACCAGGGAGGTACTCAGTCTCAGGGTGGTCGAGATGAAATGGAAGAAAAAGAAGTGGGGGAGTTCTGGTTCCTACTATTTTGCTAGTGCTCCTTACCAGTCAGGTGATGTTCCGACATTTGATGGAATATTTTATACCTTTAACAAGGGATAATTAAATGTTCTTAAGAAACTATTGAAGGATTTGATGTTGGGTTTTACTTGTTCTCAGGAAAATATCTAAGAGGAAGGAATCACTTGGAAAAATAGGAAAAGAATGCATGTGATAGATTAATTGATGGATCATCAACTTTATGATGGATTGTCGTGGTACCCGTCAGGCTAAAGTTTAAGTAAAGTTGTCAAGGACTCAAGTAACAGACTGAGTGACGGTTGGTCAAGCTAGCAACGGACCGTCACTGTGTCCGTCAGCCTTAAATAGAACAAAGTAAAACCAAAGATCCAGTGACGGACTGGGTGATAGACCATCAGGCCTGCGATGGACCGTCACTTTGCCATCGTCCTTAAAATAGAATAAATATAAATCAGAGTCCCACTGATGGACCGAGTCACAAGAAATCAAGCTCACGATGGACCATTAACTTGGTCGTTAACCGTGACGTGGCAGCCTGTGTTTTGAATTTTAAATTCCCACTTTCTGGGAAGCTATAAATACCCAGTTTAGGGGTAGATTAGGCATATTTTTAACTCTTAAAACATTTTGTAACTGATATTTCTTTTAAAAAAAGGATTATTGCTTTGAGGGTTTTCATTTTATTCACCATCATCTAAGATTTAGAAAAATGTCTTGTATCTTTGTAAGTAATTCTAAATTGTTTATGGAATTTACAATGGATTTCTTTTCTTTCATTATGTATGACTAAAACTCCCATAACTAGGGTTATGAGAGCCTTGGGGTGATCCATTGCTAGGGTTGTGAGAATAATCAAATTTTATAGATAATATTAATTGCATAACCTTCTCTTCAGATTAATGATTCTTCCTGGTTGGAGACTCGAAGGATGTGCCTATAAATACCACTTGTTTGAGTAACAGAGTTGGTGTTGGGAAAAAAGGAGTTACAATAAAATTAAGGGCTTTAACCTTTCATTTATGGGTTGATTCCTTAACATGATCAATCCCATTGAGAATTTAATTGAATAGTCATTATCACAATTTAAGTTCAAAAGAATTAAAGTATAGCCATCTTTTAGGGTTGAGAAACAATTAGATGGACTTCATTGCTCAATTAATCTTGAATTTGGACTTGTCAATTAGGTATCTGAAATAACCCACAACCCTTATTACATCAAGACCTTGGTGATCATAATCCTAGTTTAACTAATCTCTATGATTTCATTTTGCAAAATACTCTCTTTCTTAAACACTAAGTGATATTCTCAATAACATTTGTTAACAATATAACCCCCTTTTATTTCCGAAAGCTTTTGATCAACATTCTGTTAATAGTCATATGACTTAGTTAACACCATATTCCATATGGTATTTGACCTTAACTTAGTTGGTTTATATATTTGACAACGACCGCTTATACTGTAACGCCCCAAGAACCTACCCCGAGACGTCACATGGTGCTCAAGGCCACACGTGGCCTCAAGCTAACCCTATAAACTTGTCATCACTTTCAGAACTCGTTATAGTGCAAATCATCCTAAGATAAAGAGGAATAACCATGTCATGAACATACTAAAACATGAAATAATACTTCCTCGTACAAACAAAATACTAAAATTTCTGTGCACGCTGCTACACTAGTTTGACAAAGCCTCTACTACATAGGACTGAAAAGCCATTGGGACAGATCCCAATTGAATTGTATTGAACTGAAAGTAAACAACCATCTATTAACAAGACAAAATTGGATACACAGGTCCTCGAACCATGAGGACTCACCAGCTGTAGAAGTGTAGAGGAAGGTACTCAAAGATCACTGTCGCTGCTGAGACTGATCACCTGAACCTATATAACGAGGAAATATAGAATACAAATGTGTATGGGGGTCAGTACTTGGGAATTCACTAAGTATGTGGGGGTGGATGCAGCATTTTAAATAATATCATCAATGTATGAGAAATCATGCATGCTGACAATAATAACTAACTGAAACATTATTTCCATAAATCATCAGTAATGACACGTGTTTCATAAATCTCATAAATCATTTAAATCAACTCAAACTCTGTAAATCATGACTTAGAGTGACTCAGTAACTCAAGGGAATTATATGATTATGGATATGGGAGTTTCTTATAACCGACATAACTACTCTATGTGAGCCGCATAGAGTCCAAAGTTTTGCCCTCCTAAGGAGAGAACCCCACATTGGTGGGGGTGTTGTACTCTTGCCAGGGAGTACAACCGCAATCTCATCTTCACGATCTCATACTCGGCCTTTGGACCACAATTATCAACATCAATCATACGGTGGCATGTAGTTTTGGAAAAATACTAAATTTCCCGCTCGGTGCTAAATACTCCGCCCAGAATCAGCTCAGAATGCGTTAGGAAATCTATCTCAACCAACATCAAATCATGGTTCTATTATAAAGACCAAAACATAAATATATATCTCATCTGAAAATCATAAATATCTTGGGGATTCCTAACTCGACTCAACTCAACACAAGATTTCTCAATATCAAGTACATTTGTTTATCAAATCATTTCAAATATCAAAAAATTCATGGAAACATCATGAGACTCATTCTTGCCTCTCAATTTCACATATCAATATATAGTCAATAGTCAAATTTCTCATGGAAAGGCATAACTCATGACACTTGTCTTAAATTTCTTAGAAATCATCAATACATAATGATAATATACGGCTCATGGAATAAATTCTCAATTTGAGAAACATGATGGTGAAATAATCATAAATATCAAACTTATGTAACTCAAATCTCATAAATCATTAATAGAGAAATTTTGGGTGTAAACCCACTTGCAAAATCATGTAAATCAATAATATAAAGTAAATCTTTAGGCACAAGAACAAAAAGAGTGTTCTTGTTCAAACCCCACATACCTTAGATTTTAATTTTGAAGATATAGAAACTTGCTTGAAACTTCTTTCTCACACTTTTAGACCAAGACCTTGCTGCCTTTAACTTGAGGAGCTTAGTTCTTGAATAACTTGAATAAATTTTTGGGTTTGGAAGAAACCCTAGGTTTCTAGAGAATTTTTGAAAGAAAATTGGAGAGAAATAGAGAGAAAATGATCTTTTCTTCTCTACATAGATATATATACATAAGTTCACAAGGAGAGGAAATGACCAAGATGCCCTTTTGAAAAATGCTGAAATTTGCTGATCGGGGCCTATGACGGTCGATCTTACGGTCTGTCAGATTAGCTGACGGTCCACCAGGTCGTCTGTCACTCGAGTGTCAAAACTGGAATGTTCTGCCTTGGAGTGATGGTCAAAGTGATGGTCCGTCAGAGGGAATGACGGTCCACCATATCATCCGTCACTCGGGGCTTAGGAATGGGACATTCTACCTCGGTTTGACGGACATCTTAATGGTCCATCAACTTTGTTACGGTCCACTACTTTGACTGTAACATGACATCCTAAAAAAAGAGATACTGCATTGGCTTGACGGGATACTTGACGGTCCACCAAGGACCTGACGGTCCACCAGGTCGACCGTTAAACCTGGACGATCCGGTAACATTCAGTAAAACGGCCATAACTCACTCATCTGATGTCGGATTTTGATGAAATTGGTATCGATGGAAAGCTTATTCAATGATCTACATGAAAAAAGTGGAAATTAGATAAATACAACATGTTTTAAACATAAATCACTTTGGAATTCATACATATCCATTCAAAAAGATAGATTTAGGCTTAAGGAATGATCGGGGTATTACAAATACGGTTGTCAGTGAAGTATATGAGTATTAATTGACCTTTGGCCAAGTTTCCTAATTTTATTTTTATTTGTTGTTTTTGATCATTATAGGTTCTTAGTTGTGTATGCCATAAACTAAAAGGTCAGGAAGGCTATTATTACCTTTTAACTCGGAACCACATCGAATTGGGAAAATGGCTGAACAACAAGAAGCTGAAAGATTAGCCACTTTTGCTAATGCACAACTAAATCAAAAAAATACAAATAACCCAGGTTGTGTGACTAATGCAGATGATGACCTGTGGGATGATGAATTGATTGATCTTGCAGATAAGAGATGCATAGGGAATGTAGCTGTACCAATGAATCAAAATTGGTCAGCTAGAGAGAGAGTACACCGCCAACCTGCTATGCAGTTTTATCTTATGATGATGATGTTGATTTAGATGGAGCTGGTGCTACAGAAGCAATTATTCCACTACCACTAGCACCAGGAGTAAAGTTTAACATACAGTTGATAAATTTTAAGGGGTTGTTTGGTGGACTTCCAGGGGATGATCTGAATATACATCTAGTAAACTTTATAAGCATCTGCACATCCTTTGATATCTTGGAGTGGGGTAGAATGAAATCCATCTTAGGCTATTCCAATTGTCTCTATATGGGGAGGCAACCCTATAGTTGAATGAGTTAGCACCCGATTCAATAACAAACTGGAGGCAACTGAAAGAAGATTTCCTAGAAAGGTTCTTTCTGCATTCCAGAATATTTTTGTTAAGGGATGATATTAGTAACTTTAGGAAGTTACTGAATAAAGCTCTTTATGAGACATAGGTAAGATTTAAAAAGAATTTGACATAATTCCCAAATCATAAGATTACTGATGAATATTTGATGGAAGTATTCAATATGGCTTTGAACTCTATTACAAAGCTAACTGTAGATAATAATGCATGAGAAGCGTTCATGGAGCTTACTTTTACTGAGGTTGGAGATATACTTGAGAGAATAACTAAAACAAGTAGAGCTTGGAAAACCAGGGATTTTGAGGTAGTAAAAGATACTTATTCTAGTGGGATGTCGGCTGAACAACGCAGGAAAGAAAAGTAACATGATCAGGATATGGCTCATATGAAGACCTAGATGGATTTGCTTACAAAGCACCTACTATTAAGGAAGGCTGAAAAGGTAAAAACTGTAGGTTCACAAAGTAGGAGAGCTAAATTAGATTATGAGGAGGAGGCAAACTACTTGAATAATAGGGTTTTTTTTGAGGCAATAGCTAAGGAAATTAAGGTAGGAATTACTACGACAAAGATGGATATAGAGATCATGACCAAGGTGGCTGAAAGAATAAAAATAATAGAAGTGGATTATATGTACCACCCAAGAGTCGTAACAATATAGCAACTAGTTCTGGTAAGATGTTGATAGAGGATATGATGGAAAAATTATTGAAACGGGTAGATTCAACTAATGCCAGACTAGGGAGATGACGAGTGATTTTTCATACATGAGTCAACTAGTTGACTTACACTCTACATCTATTAAGCAATTGGAGTAGCAGATGAATCAATTGTTGGCAGCATTTAATCAAAGGAAGAGTGGAATATTTCTAAGTGATAATGTGCAAAATCAGAGGAATGATAACTCATGAATGGCTATTACCACTAAAATTAGTAAAATGTTACCCGGTATTTATGTGAGCACACCTATTTTAGATGATGTAGTTGAGTTAGAAGTAGAAGTAGATGAAGAATATCCAGTGGAGTCTGAAAAGCTGGAAAAGGTGAAAGATCTATCTAAACAAAAGCAAGTTGATTATCTGGAGAAAGGAAAAGGAAAGAAAGGAGAGATGGTTGCTACAAGAACACCAAAACTACCTTCTCTATTTCCACATAGATTGCAAAAGAAGGTGGATGAGACTAATTTTAGGAAATTCATGGCCATGTTAAAGAAACTGATAATAAATGTTCCTTTAGTGGAGGCACTAGAGTAGATGCCAGGTTATGCTAAGTTTATGAAAGACCTTGTGACAAAGACAAGAACTATGAGCTATGAACCGGTGGAAAATCTACATCACTTTAGAGCCATTGCTATAAGATCATTAGTGCAAAAAAAGGTGAATCCAAAAGCATTCCCTGTTCCTTGTACCATCGGATCGCTTAACTTCGTGAAGGCCCTTTATGATCTTGGGGAAAGCATAAACCTTATGCCGCTGTCAATTTTCAAATTATTAGGTTTGGGAGATCCTACACCCACTAATATACAGCTTTTAATGGTGGATAGATCGGTGAAAAGATTGGTGGGAATTCTTTATGATGTTCTTGTTAAAGTGGCTAGTGTTATATTCCCAGTGGATTTTGAAATTTTAGATTGTGTGGTAAATTTCTTCATACCCATAATATTGGGTAGCTCGTTCTTAGCAACTAGGAGTCTATTAATAAACTTGCAGTCCAATGAGATAAAATTCAGACTCAATGATAAAGAGGTCAGTTTTGATGTTTTCCAATCAATGAAGCAACAAAAGGAGATGAGTGTTTTATCAATTATTGATGTGTTCTAGGAAGATGAGCAAGAAATACCAATCAAGGAAAGGTTTTGTATGAAGACATTAGATGCAGTGTTGATGAAATTTGATAGTGAGGGAATCGGCGAGTATAATGAGACTATGTGTGCATTTATCAGAATGGGGTCATATTCTTATGCCCCCAAGAAGCTGGATCTAGATTTAAACAATGTCCAACACTACCTACCAAGGTCTATTGAAGAGCCACCGGTGTTGGAACTGAAGGTGCTGCCAGGCCATTTGCGATATGTGTTTCTAGGTGATGAAAACACTTTATTGGTTATTATTGCAACAGATTTGGTGGCGTATCAAGTTGAGGCTCTTATTTCTATGCTAACATAATATAAGAGGGCTATTGGGTAGACTATCATAGATATTACAGGTATTCCACTAGGTACTTATATATATAAAATCCAGCTGGAAGAAGAATGTACACCTATGAGTGAGCATCATCGCAGACTGAACCCACCAATGTAAGAAGTGGTGAAAAAAGAGATCATAAATTTGGTTAAAGCTGGGGGAGTGTATCCAATCTATGTCAGTATGTGGGTGAGTCCTGTGCAGTGCATGCCTGAGAAAAGAGGCATGACCATTATTGTAAATAAAAAAAATAAATTAATTCCACTTAGGACAGTGACTGGGTGGCGAGTCTACATGGATTACAAGAAGCTAAATTTATGGATGCTGAAAGACCATTTCCCAATGCCCTTCATGGATCAAATGATTGATCGATTGTCAGGATGGGGTTAGTACTATTTCCTCGATAGTTACTCAGGATACAATCAGATCTCGATTGCTCTTAAAGATCAAGAGAAAACTACATTCACATGCCCTTATAGAATGTTTGCATTTAAGAGAATGCCTTTTGGATTATGCAATACATCGGATACTTTCAGAAGATGCATGATGTTGATCTTTTAAGATATGGTTGAGGACACTTTAGAAGTGTTCATGGATGACTTATCTGTGGTAGGTGATTTATTTAAACTGTTCTTGGTGAATTTAAGTAGAGCACTGCAGCAGTGGTAGGAATTCAATCTTGTTCTGAACTGGGAAAAATGCCCCTTCATGGTAAAGGAGGCATAGCGTTGGGACATAAAATTTTGGCAAAAGGGATTGAATTTTATAGAGCAAAGGTAGTATTTATTGAAAAACTACCTCCTCCTATCTTAGTGAAAGGAGTTCATAGTTTTCTGGGCGCAGGGTTCTACCATAGGTTCATAAAGGACTTTTCCAAAATTGCAAATCCACTTTACAAATTATTGGAAAAGAATACCAAGTTCTTATTTGACGATGATTGTATGAAGGCATTTCAATGCCTTAAGAAGAAGTTGGTTGCTGCAACTATTATTGTTACTCTAGATTGGTCTAAGCTATTCAAAATAATGTACAATGCGGGTGGGGTAGAACTTGGGGAAGTCCTTGGCTAGAAGAAGGAGAAGTTATTCCATCCCATCTATTACATGGTCAAGGATTTAAATGGGGCATAGAAAAATTACACGATCACAGAACAGGAATTTCTAGCAGTGGTTTATCGATTTTAAAAGTTTTAGGCTTATCTGTTGGGGACCAAGGTAGTGGTATACAACGACTATGCCGTGATAAGATATTTGATGGTGAAGAAAGATGACAAACCGAGGCTCTACAGATGGGTATTATTTTTACAGGAATTTGACTTTGAAGTCAAAGACCAAAAGGGGTGTGAAAATCAGGTCGTGGATTACCTATCCTGATTAGAGAACAATCTGTCCACTATGGAGAAGATAGATATTAATGATTTTTTTTGGATGAGTATGTTTTAGCTGTCGCTCTTGAATTGGTGCCTTGGTATGATGATTTTGCAAACTTTGTTGTTAGTGATTATTCCGGAGAACTTGTCATTCCATCAGAAGAAGAAGTTTCTCCAAGATGCTACTAGATATTTCTGGGATGAACCTTACTTTTTCAGATGCTGTGCAAACAACATTATTAGAAGGTGTATCCCAAAAATTGACATGCAAAGCATTTTGGAAGCTTGCCCTGCTTCCCTAGTTGGGGGATATCATGCAGGCGATCGCACTACACGAAAGGTTTTGCAAAGTGGTTATTACTGGCCATGCTTCATAAGGACACTTATAATTTTGTGAAGAAATATGATCAATGCCAAAGGCAAGGTTCAATCTCCAAATATCATGAAATGCCAATGACAAAGAAGATGGAGGTGGAATTATTTTATGTCTGAGGCATTGACTTCATAGGACCGTTTGTCAGCTCTTATGGCCATAAGTACATCTTAGTAGCTGTGGACTATGTTTCCAAGTGGGTTAAGGCCATTGGTTTAGCTGATAATGAAGGAAAAAGGGTGATTACATTTTTGTAGAAGAACATTTTATCATACTTTGGGGTGCCCCAGACAATCATAAGCGATGGAGGATCTCACTTTTACAATAAGGTGTTTCAGGCTGCATTGATAAAGTATGGTATGAAGTAACACAAAGTGGCTACTCCATATCACCCAAAAACTAGTAGGCAAGTGGAGTTTTAAATAGAGAAATCAAAGCAATTTTGGCCAAGACAGTGAATGCAAACAGAAGTAACTGGTCACAGAAGTTCAATGATGCTTTATGGGCATATAGAATGGCTATCAGGAAACCTATCGAGATGTCACTGTATCAGCTAGTTTTTGGTAAAACATGTCATCTTCCAATCGAATTTGAACACAAACCTTTGTGGGCGCTCAAGTGGTTGAACATGGATTGGAAGGAGGCAATAAAATTAAAATTAGAGCAACTGAATGAGATGGATAAGTTCCATCTGGGTGCATATGAAAGAGATGACTTATATAAGGAGCGAATGAACAAATACAATGATCAAAGAATCGAGAAGCAGGACTTTAAGGTCGGCGATTGGGTATTGCTTCTCAACTTAAGAATTTAGCTCTTCCCAGGTAAGCTAAAATTAAAATGGTCTGGGCCCTTCAAAGTCACGCAAGTCTACTCATCTGGAGTAGTTGAATTGGAAAATAAGGATGGAAGTTTCATTAAAAAATGGTCAACGAGTTAAGCAATACATCATTCATATGGACTCGGTAAAATGGTTAAGATCAGTTTATCTAGAGAAAGTCTAAGTAATCAAGTAAACTGAGTCATGCTGTGATATTAAATCAGGTGCTTGTGTGAGGAAACCCACAATTTGTTGTTGTATATTTAGTTAGAATTAGTTTTTTTCATGGTACAATTATGTGGTTGTTAAGTATGCAGGAATTGTGAATCAGGGAGAAGGAATTAAACAAGCTGAAGTATTGTGGCAGAAAGACTGATGGACCGTCAGCCAGCTAAAGGGCTATCACAAGAGTCGTCAAAGCCATGGCTTAAAAGCATTGATTCTGGTTAAGGCCTGGTGACATAAGTGATGGACCATCACATCATCGATGGACCATCACCTTAGCCGTCAACACTGGGACAAACTTCTTACTTACTGTATAAGTGATGGCAGAAAATGCGATGAACTATTCCGTCACCCAAGTGATAGACCATTGCTTTGACCATCATGAAAAGTTAGAATACATGAGTTAATGGTAAACTATAATAGATTATTCAACGGATCATTAGTAACTTGATGGACTGTCAGATAAACCATCAGAAAAACCCTTATTTTGAAATGTGCGAGTCGGGGCAAATTAGCTCCATGGGAATATTTGAACTGAACCAAAGGTCTTTTAAATAGATTAAGGGAATCAGTTACATGTACTTTCCTGTCTTCTTAACTCCCTAAATGGTTGAAACTCCTGCATATTTATTGTTTTAAATTATATTAACCTTGTCTGAGGACTCTTCATTTTCTTCTTTCCCCTATTTCAAATATCCATCCATCTTCTTTATTTTTCATTAGTCTCCAACTTTAAATTCTTACTTTTTAAAGCATAAGGTTATAGTTGTTTGTAGTTTGTAAGGTTATTGGAAGAGTGAAGAAAATCATCAAGAGCAAGGAATGATTTAACTTCTTCTCTTTGCTGAAAAGCGTGAACATGCTATGATGTATGTATAATTGCTTTCTTAAGAGTGTTTGTTTTGAATATATTTATGAGTTTAACACTAGTATGAGTTTGGTTGGGGTGAAGTTTGATTAACCCATGTTGTATTGTGTCCAATAATGATTGAAAAAAAGGCCTTACAGGGTGAAAAATTTAAATATAAAGTTTTGAGGCTACCAGATGTTTGACAAAATGTCAAAAAGGGAATAGAAAATGCCAAAGAAAGGTTGAAAGCTAAAGCGATGGACTGCCAACCTAATGATGGACCATCACAGGAGCCATCACCAAAATGAGTTTTGTAATGCTTTCTATTTAAGCAGCAATGGGCAAGTTGACGGACCGTTAGCCACTGACAGCCCATCAGCTTGACCGTCAATGACTCACTATTTTTCTATTACGAAGTACTGAACAAGGATACGGACCATCAATCACTCGAAGACCCATCAACCTAACTGTCACTTTAAAATAATAACTCATTCTTCTTGGGTATTACAAATTTGTACATCTTCTAATTGGTAGTTTGATTATATGTTCTATTTTTAGGCATAATGTCTCAAAAATTACCTTCAAAGAGATGTGGTAGGTGATCCCAATAGTCACGAGACACTACTACTTCAAGGGGAAGAGGTGAATCGGAGCGGGATAAAGAAGCACCAGCTTTCAACACCAACCAAAGTATGAAAAAAACACTCTCCTAGTCTGAGGAGGAAAGTGAAAGTGAGAGCAGCAATAACACAAATTATAGCCTCAACAAGAAAGGGGTTGACACTTCCAACCCTAACCTAGTTGATGTGTCAGAACCTGAGGAAGGATATGTTATCAAAAGCAAGGATCTGAAAGTGCATGAATCAATTTAGTGGAAAGTTGAGGGCACAATAAAAAACTTCTATGATGGGATTTATCCAATACAAAATAGACCTATGAAGCGACCCACTGCAAAGAAGTATTAAATTTCCACTTCCGATCTATATTAGTATTCGAATCTGGAAAGGAGGTTTAATAAGTATGAGCTAGTGTACTATCCAAACTTAGTGTGATAATTCTTTGCCAACTACCTTGCACTATTGGAGAAGGATTGCCCCAAAGGTGCCGGACTTTTAGACATGAGCAACAAAACACAGGTTCTCGTGAGAGGGATGACAGTTGATATTTTATATCACACAATCAGCCAAATATTATTTGATCTAGATTATGAAGCACCAACCATCACACCAGAGGTCAAGCATCGTATATTGAAAGCATCTAGCCAATGACTTTGGTTGGTTCGGGTTCTTACAGACGATGGTAACCCATCATGGCTGCAGGGTAAAGATTGGATAGCAAAGGTATCCTTAAGTTTTAGGGAAAAGTTTTGTTGGGCTATTATCAGGTTGAGGCTGATGCCTACATGAGAGGATGCTAGCTTGGATAATCAAAGGGAAGTTCTAGTAGCCAGTATGATTAAGGGGTTGAATATTGACTTCAGCCATGTAATTTTTGATGAAATATTTGTTTGTGCTCACAAGACGACAAGTGCATTGCTATTTCTGTGCTTGATCACAGAGTTATGGAGGCAAGCTAATGTGCGTATAATTAGGGGAATGGATAATAAAGTTCGAGCATTTAGAAGACAATAAATTGAGAGGACAAAGGATATTTCTAAGTTCAAAATGTGGGTTCATAAGCCACTAACATATGAGACACAGTCTACACCTACTCCAGTGACTTCAGAGATGCCTCTAGGTATGCCATTGCCAATAACCACTTATGTGCCACCAGATTGTGTGTCACCTATTATTTCTGCAGGTTTGGAATCTGTGTCTCCAATGGGAGAGACATCAAACACTGTGTCTATCCCATCTAGATATTCAGAGTACAAGTTGACATAGAAAAACTTTGCAAAGACTGTAAAAGCTCAAAAGAAATTCGATTGACAATTGAATGCTTGGTCAAAATTATTCAATCCATTTGTAGACTGAATCATTCCTGAAGCTATTAAGATAAATGAGAATTACATGGAAGGATAGATAATATGGAGGAGCGAGTGAACAATTGGTTGAGAGAGCTATCCATTCCAGATTTTGCAAAGTTTGTGGCTGAGTTCAGGCAGGCACAAACTGATATTTTTTAGTTGAAGAAACAACCACCACCAAGTGCATTTGATCCCACACTGATGGTAAGTGATGAAGAAGAAGGTCTTGTAGATATCATAGGCAGGGCACTTAAGGATAAAGGTAAAAAGATTGATAAAAGTGGTGATACAAAATCAAAGAGAAAGAAAAAATGCAGAGATGAAATACTATAATATGAGCCATGATAAAATTAATAAAAAGGTCAAAGAAAGATGTAGACAAGAGAAAGAAGAAAGCTGCTGATAAAGCAGTTGGGGTTTCCACTAGTTTATCCAGAGGAAGAAGCACTTGACAAAACCTATTCCTATTCTGATACCTTTTACTGAGAAGGAAGATATGTTGAGCACCCAATCACTGAGAGGGTTGCTGCTGTTATACCCAAGGCCAAAGAAGCCTCACCAGACTCGATTGATTGACAAGCCTAAGGTCTTCTCAAGTATTCTTCTCCTTTGTACATTAATTATGATGCATTAAGGACAAAGCATTTTTTAGCAGGGGTGGGGTACTTATTGTGAAGTTGGTCACCACGGGGTTTTTTGTTGCTTGTGTTCTTTTCCCTTGTGTGCTATCTAGTTGAACCGATATGTTTAGGTTGTTATTTTTGTATTATTTGTCTTTTGTGTAATTTTGGTGATTATAAATATTGTCTGTTTCTTTGATTGATATACAAAGTAGTAGTAAATACCTTTCATGTATGTTAAGAAATAATGATATGGTAGGAAGCTGTGAACTGAGAAAGAAAAAATATCTTTTTATTGCTTATTGTACATACTATTTGATGATCAACAATTGTGGATATATGTTTGACATTAAAGTGTTGAGTTTGAGTAAGCATAATCATGTGATGCAAGTCCGAGAGTCTGTAGTATGAGTATGAGTTCATTGCCAGTGTGTGTGAGCATTTGATATAGTTCTTACATTGTGTGTACAACTAGAACTTGCCTAGTTCATTTTCATAACATTGTGGTTGATTTAAGAGGATAGCATAGTAGGCCTCCTTGAAATGTTAGTTCACTTAGCCTTAAAAACTCCACCTAAAAAGATGTATTTTTTCCTTTGAATCCTTTATGAGCCTTTGTTTTTATTTATTTCTTTATTCAGCCCTAACAGTTCTAATTCATTCTTTTTGGAATGTTAATATCTGATTTTGGCCCTAGTCCAACCTTGAACATTGTGCACCTTAACATAGGCAAAATGCCTAAGTTGAGGGTGACTGCTATTAGGAAATTATTTTAAGTAAGTAGTTTGAGTTGTGTTAATTTGTCTTATCCGGCCTTGATCTACTTGGATAATATATACCTTAACTGACAACTTCAGCATAAGTTGAGGGTGGCTAACGTAGACTTAAAAAAATAGGGTGTTTTGAAGCTGTTGGATGAATAGTATAGGTTGTAAAGGAAACTGAAAAGAAGTAGTCATGGTGAGTAGAAACTAAGTGAAAACAAGGTGAAGTCTTTACTTGAAGTCACTAGCCCAAAAACATTCCCAACCTATCACCAAAGCCTTATTACAAGCTATAAAATCCTATTTAATCTTTGCAAATCAATCATAGGGTTCATAAGATGATAAGGGCAAGCTTATGGGTGTATGTGCTATGCTTAAAACTTTCTTTGTGAGAGTGAGAGTTCTATTTTATAGTCCGCATATTGAATGAGAATGTGTGGTGGACTTCTTTGAATGTGAGGGCAATTTGAGTTGTACTTGTCTGTACTGATTCATTGAGATTTTTGTGTCTATGAGCATACATGTATTAAATTGTAGAATAATGCCAAACACAGATCCTTATATATTGAGACTTCATGAGTAAGGTTACAATTAAGTGGATATTTAATTGTGTAATTCAACAGTTGAGTACATGTCACTATTCTTGTTATAAATATGATATGGTGTTGAGTTGCTAGAGGAAAAGCAGTTCTCTTAAGTTGAGGGTGCTGATGTTCCGGTATTTGACGGAATATTTTGTACCTTTAACAAGGGAAATTGTGTGTTCTTAAGCCACTATTAAAGCATTTGATGTTGGGTTTTAATTGTTCTTAGGAAAATTACTCAGAGGAAGGAATCACTTGGAAAAACAGGAAAAGAATGTAGGTGATAGATTAATTGATTGGCCGTCAACCTTACGACCACCGTTAAGGTACTCTTTAGGCTTAAGTATATGTAAAGTTGTCAAGGACTCAAGTTACGGACTAAGTGATGGTTCGTCAAGCTTGTGATAGACCATCACTGTATCCGTCAGCCTTAAACAGAACAAAGTGAAACCAAAGATCCAGTGACAGAACAGGTGGCAGACTGTCAAGTTTGCGATGGACTATTACTTTGGACGACATTCTTTAAACAGAATGAAGATAAATTAGAGTCTTAGGATAGACCGAGTGATAGGAATTCAAGCTCATGACAAACAGTAAACTTGGCCATCAACCGTGATGCAACAACCTGTGTTTTGAATTTTAAATTCCCTCTTTCTGAGAACCTATAAATACTAAGTTTAGGGTTAGATTAGGAATCTTTTCAGCTCTTAAAACATTTTGTAACTAATATTTCTCTGAAAAAATAAGATTATTGCTTTGGGTTTTTTTTCATTTTATTCACCACTATCTAAGATTTGGAACAATCCTTTTGTCTTTGTAAGTAATTCTAAATTGTTTTTGAAATTTACAATGAATTTCTTTTCTTTCATTATATGTGGCTATAACTCCCATAACTAGGGTTATGAGAGCCTTGGGGTGATCCATTGCCAGGGTTGTGAGAATAATCACATTTCATAGATAAGATCAATTGTATAACCTTTTCTTTAGATTAATGATTCTTCCTAGTTGCAAACTCAAAGAACGTGCCTATAAAAACCACTTATTTGAGTAAAAGAGTTGGTGTTAGGAAGAGAGAAGAGTTACAATAAAATTAAGGGCTTTAACCTTTGATTTATGGGTTGCTGCCTTAATGGGATCAATCCCCTTGATAATTTAATTAAATAGTTATTATCACTCTTTAAGTTCAAAAGAATTAAAGTGTATCCATCCTTTAGGGTTGAGAAATAATTTAATGAACTTTACTGCTCAATTAATCTTATATTTGGACTTGTCAATTAGGGATATGAAAAAACTCACAACCTTTATTAAATTAAGACCTTTGGATCATAATCTGTTTAAATAATTTCATTGATTTTATTTTGCAAAATATTCTCTGGCTTAAACACTAAGTGATATTCTAAATGACACTTTTTAGCAAAATAACCCCTTTATTTCTGAAAACCTTTGATCAACAATCTGCTAATAATCATAAGACTTAGTTAGCACTATATTCCCCATGTGATTAGACCCTAACTTAGTTGGGCTATATATTTGACAATGATCGCTTACACTCTTTAAGTAGATTTTTAATTTGGGCATATTATAAGGCGACAAGTGTCATCATGACGGTGATAATTTTTAGGCACAGGGTGCCCAATCTCAGGTAAGTAGAGGTTAGCCAATTTCTTTATGCCCTCTTTGTTGGTTTTGTGGTCGTCCTCATAGGGGTTAATGTGATGAAGGAAAAGACAAGGGCTTCAAGTTTTCTAGGCACACCATTGACTCAGGGATTATCCAGTTAATAAGGTTGCTACGGTGGCGAATAAGATTTTGATGGCTTTATCTTCTGATCCTACACCTGGTGGTATGACATCTGCTTGTATTATTGCTTATGGTTCTAGTGTTGGTCAGAATAGGTTGTATGCTTTGGCATCCCACTAGGAATTTGAGGCATTACCTGATGTCGTTACTGGTACATTATAGCTTTTCTCTCGTTGTGTATATTGTTTTCTTGATTCAGGGTCCACTCTCTCCTATGTGACTCCTTATGTGGCTGTATCTTTTGGTTTTGATCCAGAAGTTATTTTGGATTTTTTTTCTGTTTATACCTAGTAGGTGACTCGATTATTTCTAGGAGAGTCTATGGGGGTGAGTGGTATCTATTGGTGGGAAGTAGACCTTGGTGGATATGTTTGAGTTGGATATAGTGGATTTCACTGTCATTCTGGGTATGGACTAATTACACTCTCGTTACATGTCCTTGGATTGTTAGACCCGTTACTTTAGGTTCCCAGTGAGCCAGTTATATAATGGGAGGGTGTTTCCTTAGCTCCTTGGGGGAGGTTTGTTCTTATCTTAGAGCTCGTAGGTTAATCTCTAAAGGTTTTCTTTATAACTTGGTCCGACTAAAAGATTCTAACTTGGATGGTCCTTTTTTTTTTCAGTCAGTTCCTATGGTTAATGAGTTTCCTAAGGTTTTTTAGATAATTTTTCTAGTGTTTCTCCAGATAGGGAAATAAAGTTTGGTATTGATCTAATTCCGGACGCTATTTTAATTTCTATTCCTTCATATAAAATGGCTCTGGCTGAGTTAAGGAAATTCAAGGAGCAACTTAAGGATCTTCTGGATAAGGGGTTTATTCGTCCTAGTGTATCTTCTTGGGATGCACCGATGTTATTTATGTGTAAGAAGGCATGGTTCCCTTCAAATATATATTAACTATAGGTAGTTGAATTAGGTGACAGTCAAGAACTAGCATTCTCTTCCAAGGATAGATGATCTATTTGACCATCTGTAAGGTGCCAAGTTCTTTTCTAAGATAGATCTTTGGTCTGGATACCATCAGTTATATATTAGTTAGGTGGATATCCCTAAGATGGTTTTTGTACTCGGTATTAGCACTTTGAGTTCTTAGTGATATTATTTGGGTTGACTAATGCTCCGACGATATTTATGGATCTGATAAACAGAGTTTTCCATCAGTATTTAGATCTCTTCGTTATTGTGTTTATTAATGACATTTTGGTTTTTTTGAAAAGTGAGATAGATATGCCAACCACCTCTGTGTAGTGTTGCAGATCTTAAAAGAACAACAGTTGTATGCCATGTTCTCTAAGTGTAAGTTTTGGTTGAACGCTGTGACTTTCTTGGGGCACATCATTTCTAGTGAAGGGATCATAGTGGATCCACAGAAGGTTGCTATGGTAAAGAGGTGGCCTAGGACCACGACTCCATCCGATATTTGGAGCTTCTTAGGTTTAGCCAGTTATTACAGGCGATTTAAGGAAAACTTTTCGTCAATAGCTGCTCCTTTGACTAAGTTAACTCATAAGAAGGTCAAGTTTTCTTGGTCAGATGCTTGTGAATGGAGCTTTATGAAGTTGGAGGGTAAGTTAACTTTGAATCCAATTCTAACTTTGCCAGAAGGCAATGATGGGTTCGTGGTTTATTGCTATGTATCTCGGGTAGGGCTTGGTTGTATTGATACAGTATGGGAAGGTGATTGCCTATGCTTCTAGGTGATTGAAGGTACATAAGAGGAATTATCCTACTCATGATTTGGAGCTGTTCATGGTTGTGTTTGTTTTGAAAATATAGTGGCATTATTTGTATGGTGTTTGTGTGGATATCTTTTCTGATCATAAGAGTCTACAGTATGTGTTCACCAGAAAGAGCTTAATCTCAAGAAGAGGAAATAACTGGAGCTACTTAAGGATTATGATATAAGTTTTCACTACTACCCAGGTAAGGCTAATGTGGTTGTTGATGATCTTAGTAGGTTATCCTTAGGGATTTTGGCTCATGTGGAATAAAGAAAGTGGGAATTGGTGAAGGATATTCACTGCTTGGCTAATCTTTGAGTTCGCCTCTTTGACTCTAATGATGATGGTGTGGTGGTGCAAGAAGTGGTTTAATCATCTCTTGGTGTGAAGATTAATAAGAAACAAGTGTTAGATCCTATCTTGATAAAAATCAAGAGTGACGTTGGTGGGCAAAAGGTAGTGATACTTGAGATCATTGGTGATGGCACTTTATAGTACCAAAGGAGGTTATGTGTTCTGATGTCGATGGATTGTGACAAAGGGTTTGGCTGAGGCACATGAGTCACACTATGTTGTTCATCTCAGCTTGACTAAGATGTATCATGATCTCAAGGAGATCTATTGGTGGAATGGTATGAAGAGGGATGTGGCTAATTTTGTGGCTAAGTGCATGGTGTATCAATAGGTTAAGGTTGAGCACATAAAGACAAAAGGGTTGTATCAAGAAATTAATTTGCCCGAGTGTAAATGGAGGTGATCAATATGAACTTTGTTACCAGTCTTTCTCAATTTCAAAGTCAATATGATTCGATTTGGGTCATCATGGATAGGATGACTAAGTCTGCGCACTTTTTGCTAGTGTGGACTACTTTCTCGGCGGAGGATTATGCTAAGCTATATCTTCAGGATATTGTGAAGATACATGGGATGCCTATTTTGATTATATTTGATTGTGGCACTCTGTTTATATCTCACTTCTGGTAGTCTTTTCAGAGAGAGTTAGGAACCAAGGAGAGTTTGAGTACTGCTTTCCATCCGTAGTTGGATGGGCAAGTGGAGAGAACTATTCAGACATTAAAGGATATGCTTCGGGCCTGTGTGATTGATTATAGTGGTAATTTGGTTGAGCATCTACCTTTGGTGGAGTTTCCTTACAATAACAACTATCATTCTAGTATTGGTATGACCCCTTTTGAGGCATTATATGGTAGAAGGTGTAGATCTCCTATTGGTTGATTTGCGCTTAGTGAGGTGGACATGTTTGGTCTCGATTTGGTTTACCAGGCTATGGAGAAGATGAAGGTGATTTGGGATAGGCTTAAGGTTGCCCAAAGTCTCCAAAAGACCTATGTCGATGTTAGGCACAGAGACTTAGAATTTGAGGTTGGGGATAATGTTTTCCTCAAGGTATCTCCTATAAAGGGAGTAGTGTAGTTTGGAAAGAAGAAGAACATCAACCCGTTATCTGGGTCCTTAGGAAATTTTTGTGAAAAGTTGGTAATGTTTCTTATGAGTTGGAGTTTCCCTCTAGCTTGAGTTTGGTTCAACCAGTCTTTCATGTTTTCATGTTGAGGAAGTGCATTAGTGATCCTTCTTCAGTTTTTCCTTTGGAAGGACTAGGTATCACTGATTCTTTGTTTTATAAAGAATTTCGATTGAGATCTTGGATAGGCAGGTTCATCGGTTGCGTACCAAGGATGTGGCTTCGATTAAGGTTCTTTGGCGGAACTATAAGGTGGAAGAAGCTACATGGGAAACGGAAGTGGATCTCACTTTTGCAATAAGGTGTTTTGGGATGCATTGATAAAGTATGGTGTGAAGCAACACAAAGTGGCTACTCCATATCACCCACAAACTTGTGGATAAGTGGAGGTTTCAAATAGAGAAATCAAAGCAATTTTAGCCAAGATAGTAAATGCAAACCGAAGTGACTGGTCACAGAAGCTCGATGATGCTTTGTGGGCATATCGAACGGCTTTCAAGACACCCATTGGGATGTCACTATATCATCTAGTTTTTGGCAAACCATGTCATCTTCCAATCGATCATGAACATAAACCATTGTGGGTGCTCAAGCAGTTGAACATAAACTGAAAGGAGACAACAATATTTAAATTAGAACAGTTGAATGAGATGGATAAATTCCATCTCGATTTGTATGAAAGAGCTGACTTATATAAGGAGTGAATTGAGAAATACCAATATCAAAGAATTAAGAAGTAGGACTTTCAGGTCGGCGATTGGTTATTTCTCTTCAACTCTAGGATTAAGCTCTTCCAAGGTAAGCTAAAATCAAAATGGTCTAGTGATGATAGGCGAAATTACGCGCCTATATCAATATATTTTGCCC